>NW_024704746.1:29382772-29550272 GCF_018977255.1 Callorhinchus milii | reverse complement strand
ACTTTGTGGTGCTCGATGATGATTTTGCCAGTGTTGCGAGAATATTTTTAATGTATTTTTTTGCGTCACTTTGTGTCACTATTCTGCAACGGCTTGAGTATAATCTATCCACCCGCCGCCATTCCAGAACAGCTTCGAAGGGATCATATATTGTCTCTTTACAGGTTCCAACCAGCAAAATACTCTTCTTTTGCTAGGGAGACCCTTTGCATCACCTCTTCCCTGGCCCCCTTCAAGGCCTGTGTATCAAGACCTTCCTCTTTGACCTCACTTTTGGTCCTCTTCCCACCCTCATCCTCCTCGGCTCCATCCCTCCCGAATCGAACCCCCAAACTCTTGAATGTCCAGCACCTTGGGACATCCTCGCAACGTAAAAGGCGCTATATAAATACTTTCCTATTTCCTATTTTTGCTGTTGTTATATTATGAGTTGAAACAAGCAGACTATACTTTTAGTTTTGCTGATGTTTAGCAGTTTTGCTCATGGGTGGCTGCCTGACGGAGAGCTGCGTAACTTTCACACATACAGTTCTAGAAAGAGATTAGTTGCACTAATTTAACATGGGCGTTATCTCCTTCAGATCCACTTTGATCTTGTCTTTGAAGATTTTTTTTCAGAAAATACTGGAGAACATCCTTTTGTTGTCAGTAACGTATACCGGAATGGAAATGAATACAGAATCTTTTAAAAATAATTTTCATTCCTTAGAAGCAGAGAGTCAGTTTAAGAACTGACTGAGAACCCTATAGGTAAGCACTGTTGGTGCTTTTGTTTAGTGCGGAAAATAAAGTTCAAAGTCCATTCTAATGAGTACAACAATAGAAATGTAGAGTGATCTGCTTACACAAAGTAAGCAGATCCTCCGTTCAAGGATTTAACATATTCATAATTCAGAAGTTTAAAGCCACCTGTCATTAATTGTTTGAAAGATATTGAGAAATTTGAGATTTTGGAGAGGGAAAAAAAAAGTATATCGTTACACTATTAAAACCCACACATGGTCACACACAAAACTGACACAAAGCTGAGGGATGTAACAGCAATTTTCCACAGTAAAATAAAGTTAATTGCGGAAAGTAGCTTCTGTTGTTTGGAACAACACCTGAGCATATTTTTGACCTGAAAGTTTGCATCGCTACCCCTTCTGCACTGAGCGAAACTTTTATTAAACGTGCAATTTGCGTAGAAAACCGAGCGATCAATGTTTAACCCTTGTGCCTTCCAGCTGTCAACAATTTTTCTTTTTAATATCAATGTTTTGCACTACTGTATTTTACTTGGTGTCTGAAATAACGCTGGAGCTTACCCTGGGCTGCAGTCAGAGACCTTCAGCACCTACGCTGCTGTAGACCGTGGAGGTCTTAATTCCAGCTGTTTTTGTGCTGAGCAAAGACACATGTGGGAAGTAAAAACAAAAATCATGGCACTGCTGCCCCCTATTGGTTTAAAATAGACGGGGTGGATCAATTCTGACCTGTGTCATATACCAGGGCTGTGTTTACCCAACACAAATACTGATCTGAAGTCCAGGGGTGGAGAAGAGTACAGGAATGGTGGGGGGAGTGAGGGGGCGAGGCTGTACCAGTACCAACAGATTACTGAGGAATGGAGTCCATTCCACATTCTCTGGCACCAACTTTGTAGTTTAAACTGGTGCTAACGTGAATTCCAGATGTTAAACAGTAACTCAGCACTGAATCTGCTATTCTGCTGGGAATGCCAGCCGTACATTCCAGGGCACTGCTTTTTGTTTGGAAAGCCAGGTCGGTCCTATCTTTGTCAATAGAATATTCAGAGCGAAGAAGGTTGCAGGGAACACGACGAAGAAGAATACATTACTTTTAACTGTAACAAACTGTGACTTAAAAAGCCAGCGATGCTGTCTGACTGCTTCAATTATTTTGTTAATAGAATTGCCATTTGAATTGTTGAATTGATGATAAATGTGCAGAAGATGGATGATACCTGGAAATGCAATAAGATTGAAATGCTGAATAAAATTTTGGAGCGCAATTGGCTGCTGCCTTTCGCCCACAAAATATACAGTCAATTCACTTTACAGTATATTCTGTGAAGCGTTTTGGAGACGTCTCAGTGACGTGATAAGGGCTCTTCATCGAATGAAGGATTGGTATCATTTAGAAATATTGTTTATGAGTGGAAGTGCAGACATAAAGCGTCAGCAACTAATTTTACAGACTGGGAGGTCTGCAAGAAATTTTAAAGAGAGCAGTTCATTAAAAAAGACTATTATCTAATCAGTGATGGTAGTGGAATAACTAAGAGTAAACCAGCTCATCAATTAAGATTATGTTTAGAACTTCAGGTTGGATTGTTTCCTTACAATTTCTAGCAGAGGTAACCAGTCATAACATGACTGGGAGCAAACAGAAGGTAGACGAGGCAAAGGCATTCAGTATTAAGGGGAATTTATGGAGTGAGCAGCAGTAGGACAAAGGTGATCGTGTTAAACAAAGGATGGCTAGTTTCCTGAAGCACACAAGCAGTTGAAGGGTGGTTGCAGGTGGGTCTGAGAATGTTTTATTCAGGATGAAAGTGGACAAAATTTGAGCACGTACTCCCAACGAAAAGATGTTCTCATTAACCGAGCGACTCATGATGCCCATCTGTTATAAGCAAGTGAGCATATGTAATCTTTCAGCAGATGTTTTTATTTTTTTCCTACTGTATTTACAAGTAACCAAATTACTTTCTGAAGAACAGAGTATCAGAATATCTTTTCGCCAACATTAACGAATGGATTTTTTTTTCCCCCTTCTCCTATTGAAAAGGAATTTGGTTCATGTTGACTATCAATGACCGGTATTATCCATCTTCTGCGCATTTATCATCAATTCAGCAATTCAAATGGCAATTCTATTAACAAAATAATACCTGGAAATACCACATTTACTTCACACTCCGCACCTGAAACAGATATTTCTGGTCGAAAATTACAAATACATTTAATAATATAAATAATCATAATAATCCTTGGCATTTGATACAGTGCTTTATCGCATCGTTGAGACGTCTCAAAGCGCTTCACAGAATATATTGTAAAGTGGAGTGACTGTGCATCTTGTGGGCGAAATACGGCAGCCAATTGTGAACAGGAGAGTCTCACAAACAGTCGTGGATTGAGGAACCAATTTTTTTTAAAAAAACTTGTATTGAAAAAACCCCATAAATTTTAACTTTCTCTCAAGTGTGTGTTACACTGCTGGTGAATGCTGTGACATATCTATGTGGCGAAATTCATGAAACATCCACTGTTTTCGCTTCGATTCCTTTTCGCTCATTTAGCACGGAGGGACCTGAAGATTGAATTTGTAGGGACACCGACATACTCTCCCTCTAAAACATTGCAGGTGTTGTCGATTGTTACTTAATGCTGCAGTTAAATCTTCCTTTGTTTTAATATATATCTCCCCCACTCCCCCCCCCGCCCCACCACCTCACTTCCCGGGTAAC
This sequence comes from Callorhinchus milii, assembly GCF_018977255.1. Lineage (NCBI taxonomy): Eukaryota > Metazoa > Chordata > Chondrichthyes > Chimaeriformes > Callorhinchidae > Callorhinchus > Callorhinchus milii. Next base: position 29,546,797 of record NW_024704746.1, on the reverse strand, counting down.
CCAGAGCGGTGTAGCTGCTTTTTTAAAAAAAATCCTCTCTGCACTAATAGGGTCGGGCAAGCTGACGAACCATGTGTGTGAAATTGGTGCACTGCCCCCAGTCCTTTTGTGGGCACGTCAGCTTGAATTCATATCACCAGGAAGGTCATTTCCATGATTTTCAATAGCAAAAGATGAGGTGATGACTTCAAACAATGGTGCCACACTCTCCTGTTGGAGACACTTGCCTCACCCGTTGCAGTAGTTAATTAATATGCTAAAAATAGGAGCCACTGATACAAATCGCTGCCTGTTGCACAACAAAGACGGGACATGTGGAGCTTTGATAGCCAAGTTTATGGGCGCTTGTTATGGAGGGAAGCAAGAGTGGAGATTGAAACTATGCTAGTCTTTGGAAGCGAGGCATTAGTCACTCTGGGCCTCCAGCCATTCGCTAGCTGTCTCATTTGCATTGTGAATGACATTAAGGGAGCTTACAAGGTTATTTGGGCATTGAAATGTGTTCATGTGACCACACGTGGAAGGGGACCTACAGCAGAGTTAGCTGGCAGTGGCACTGTGGCTCTTTATTCAGACTTCCATGATCAGTGTGTTTCTGGGAGCTCACAGTTTGCTGATAAAAGAGGCCATATACAGACTGGTTTTCAATGTCCCTTCTAGTTAATGTGTGTTCTCACTGGGTCAGTCCGTCCAGCTGTAATTCAGTTTTATGCATGAGTTTTTGTGTGTGTGTGCGGTTACTGTTATAAGATTTTAAGCTGATGTTTTGTCTTGCCCCTGCAGACTTCAAGTTTGCCATGTATCCACCGTCAATGATTGCAACTGGAAGTGTGGGGGCAGCAATTTGTGGACTTCAGCTTGATATTGTGGACAGTTCACTCTCCAGTGATAACCTGACAGACCTCCTGGCCAAGATTACACACACAGATGTGGTGAGTATCCTGTTTCGCCCACCGTTCAAAGGCACTGAGAGAGATGCTAATTGATATCTTGCCCATGAACGTGTTCGATGACGGATCAGGAAAAATGGTCGTGTGGGCAGGTTAACTTATCGCTGCTCAAGGGAAGTTAAAACACCCAGAAAAGAATAGTTTATAAGGTGCTTGTGGATATGGTTCCTTTTTAGAAAATCTGAGCGGGTGACACATTACATTTTTTGTACTCTAAAATCTGAAGGGAGAAAAGGAGGTTCATGTACATCAATGCACTGTGTGGCTTGAACAATTTCAAACAAAGGTGATATTTTGGGATGCAGAATAGATTGCTTCAAAGTAAATCTTTTTTTATTTCGGCCGAGAAAGGTTTTAAGGCGTCATTTTGTACAAACTTGCACAAAAACATCAGTCTCTAACCACTGATGTCTTTGTACGCATTCGGTAGTGTTCTTCAGTGTGCGTGTGAAGATTTTGTTTGTGCTTAGGACGTGTGAAAAGACAGGGCAAGTCGAAAGTGTTCGATTTAAGAGAAAAAAAAGAAGCGTGTATGCAAGCGAAGGTATAGACAATGCGGTGCTTAATGACTCCTTCCAACTGTTCGGTCTCCCATCAATGCCTAATTGTGATCAGTAACCCGGGGGACGTGACGTGGATGCAGTTGGTGAGATCGTGCACAGTGCAGCTGGAATGCCAGCATGGAATGATGTAGTCATTGTGCTTAAGAGAGATTTCGAATCCTTAAAAGGTGTTGAATCGATACTAGGAGGTTTAATACTGCTCTTTGTAATCCAATAGACGTCCATTTATTACATGGACCAACCACCATGGGTAAGGTTTTATTTACAGTTTTAACCAGATGCCCCTGATATCCTTTCAAGTCAATTGTTGATTCAGCCACTTGTATTTACAAATTAACAGCTGATCGGCCTCTGTTGAGATCAAATGTTCAATATTCAGGATCTGCATCGTAGTTTTGTGCATTATCAATTTGTGCTGAACCTCTGTTTTGTACACGAACTGTTTATTGGAAGTGTGTGCGCGTTCAACAGATAATGCACAAAGGATGGCTGACATTCAACTTATTACTTCACCAGACAAGTCCATTGAGAAAAGGGAAAGTAAGAGAATCAAAAATACATTTTTAGAATGTCGAATCTTTTAGACATGATTTCAATAAGGCACCCATTACTTTTAAATGTTAGGTATTTACTTCAGCATAAAACTCCTTTTTTTTTTATGTGCACATGTTACATCAGATTGTAGAATTATTTCCTCTGACGGTGCGTAAATAATGCTAGTTGTTATTTGGTCCCAAAATAGATTGTCACGGAGCGTTTGTGTCATACTTATTTATGCAGTCCTAGTTCTACTTTATAATTGTCACCCAAGTCTTACCTTGTGCCACTTTCATAAGTCAAACTAATGGGGACAGTAAACTGAAACAACAACACATTACATTTGTGTAGTGCCTTTCACGTCGGGAGGACGTCACAAGGCACTGAAAAGGATAACTCATAATTCATAACACGTGGACACGGTTTGTTCATTTCATATCAGAGTTGCAGTTGTTTACACAAGCCAAGTGGATACATGGAATGCAAAGGAGCTGATATTATATGATTGAAGTTTGTAGGATAAGAACTTTGGCTGCTGAAAAGGATTTAAACCTTAAAAAGTTTACAGTGCCCAGTTTTCGTTGCTTCTCAGAAAAAAGTGAATAAAAAATCAGAATAAAGTATACAACATGCTTTTAAAACTTGATGCAATTGATCAAAAAAAAGGCAGAATGCAGTAACGTTTTCCATCTCGAAGAACTTGGTTGCGTACGTGGATTAAAATGTCATCACCTCCCTCCACTTCGAAATCCAAATCCTACCAACAGGGCAACGCGATGCTTTTTTCCGGCGAGCAAATGAAACATTTATCCACTCTTTGTGGTGCTTAATGCTTGTGGTTTGGAAGCATATGACAGGACTTGCTCCCTCATCCTGCTTTATTTGTTGCAGGCTGTGCTTAGTATGCAAGGAAACAGCAGCCAGGATTGACTGAAGTGAATGGAAGAATGATATCGTTTCCTAGTTGTCTTTGCTTGAGTTGGCAGTCGTCACCATTCATTCAGCTTCTCAATCTCCTAAGTGCTGTGCGTGTAGAGTAACAGGAGGCTGATGCAGCTATGGTGCTCGATAATAGTGGTATTCCATTAGACCCCATTCAGAAGGAAAAGCAGGGTGTAGCAAGCCTGACTCCGTGCCAGGCAGCTTATAAAACAAAGAAAATGGAATCCTAAAAGTATTTGCAAGGCTTGTTGCAAAGTATCCTCGAGCTTTTGAGGACTGAAGTTACCTCAGTTACGTTTTAAACGTTGCGTTAATTGATGCCTTCGCAACGTACACTATTTGAGAAGTATGAGACGTGCCTTTAATGGTATTCTCGGTTGCGGCGTTGCCATAATTGTGTACTTTTATTACAGCTAAAGAATTTAAATGACATGTTTTTACACATCCTGTGGAATTTGGGCCTTAAATAAAATGTGTCACGCAAATTAAAAACAGCATAATTCTTTTGTAGCCTCGCGGGGTTGTTCCTTGTGGTCAGGTGGCCAAATCACTTGTATAATACAGTTGAGTGCGTGCTCCGATTGATTTCACCTGGAAAGAGTATTGCACTAAGCGTAAAGCCTTATTCAGTGAAACCAATGTTGCCCGCATGATCTTACCGAGGTTGAAACATTGACATTCTCTCAGGGGTAGCTTTTGTTTTAATCAAAAACTCTTTTCTGTTTTAATTCTCCTGGTATTACTTCTGAATTCCTCGGCCTGCATTCTACCCTCTGCCCACTCACTCACTTATCAGGAATTAGTATAGTCCCCATGTTTTAGAGTTGCTAGGGAAGAATGGCATGTTCTACAGCCAAAGTCTTAATTTCCTGTGTTCCTTTGATCCCACTAATTTGAAGCAGTAGAACAGCTCAGGTAGATCCGACAGGCTGCTGATTTATACTCGTGCTCCCATATGCTTATATATTGCATTCCATATGCTTGATACTGATCCTTTTTTTTTTTGCCTTGCAGAACTCGGCTTGTTAATCAGTTTTGGTTTGCTTTTAGTTTGAGATCTCGATGACGTGAAGTATATTTTTGCATTCGTGCTCTGTAAAGAGAGAGAGCACCTTAGAATCGTTAACAAATAGAAATGTTTATAGCTAATTTAGCCACAGATAACGATCAATGGAATGTTTCAAAGAAGCTCGTTCGAGGCAGATGTGCATTCACTTCGAGCTGAACACGAGTTTAAAAATTGTCGGAAAAATCCAGAGAGGTGATGATTGTTAGGTTTGCCGAGCCTCAGAAAATCACCTTAAAAGATGTTAACTGCCCAGAACTTTAATATCTCCTGAGCATTGATTATTTTCTCAACTAATTCTCTGGTGACAAGCCATAACCTGTTAAATACCGTGGCTCGTTTCCAAGGGGAATAAGCTCTAATGTGGGATTGGTTTGAACTCTGCTTCTGTAAAAACTTTCAAAGTTGATACCAAAAATCCGTATGCATGCATTCGGGGCCAGTTAGTGCAATGATACCTTTCAAAACTATTCCAGACTGCATTTTTGTGCTGGTATTGGGTCTCCCGGCTCCAGCTCGTGATACGGCTGAAAGTGAGCCATTGCTTTTGGTTGCAATGCAGCAGTGCCTCCCAACGGTTGACCGGTGGTATGACACCGGCATTCAACGTTCTGTTTCATTCTTGAATCTGATTATACTGCGCTCATCCTTTTATTTCCTACGATTTAAGGGTTCATTGATTGCTTGGAAAATGTGCTTCTGCGGTTGTCTTTTAGTACTTTGTTTTCTGCTTTTCGCATCCAATTGTTCTCTTATTATAACACGAGCTTCGCGTGCAACCAAAGGATCCAATATGGGAGGTAGACTGACTCACTTACTTATACTTGCAAGGTTTGATTTTCGCTTAGGCACCTTTATAATGATAAATAATTTATGATCACTGGGACGTCCTCCTGACGTGAAAGGCGCTTTAAAAATGTAATTTTGTTCTTGTTGCCGCGGCTTAGCTTTGTCTGTGTTCTTTATATTGTTCCCGCTGCCGCTTGGTTCATGGGTGCTCTGTGATGCAGGACACCACAGCACCACTGTCAGCCGGCCCGGCCACCGGGTGCAACTGCAGCGAGAAACACGAAATGGAAATACATGTTAGGTCATAACTCATGAACAATAGGAGATACCCAACAACAAATATGCCCATGTCACTCCCAGTTGCAAGCCCTTTCAGATGAGGTATAAATCATGTCTCTATGTCAATCGGTTATTGAGATCCTTCTTGAAGCGCAGACAAACAGATATTATCGTTTTATTAGCATAAAATATAGATAGAAGAAGATTAAATAGTTCATGTTTCGAATAGTTACAATTCTTGTGGTAATGTTCCCTTTAAATAATGTGTTTGAGTGTTGGGGAAAAATGTTCGGAGACTTTATTTGCTATGAAGAAGGGAATGCAAAGCTCGGGAAAAGTGAAGGAAAATAATAAAAGTGCAAGATGCCTTCTCTCTCTCTCTTTCACACACACACACACACACACACACAGCTGAATAAGTCAAATATTTCACGGTGTAATTTTTTGGGGTCAGCCGAGTACCTGTCACGTGCGGAAACCCATCATTTTGCTTCAGAGCATCCAAACCGAGAATTCCATGCATCCCACCTACACATGTAAATCCCAGAGATAGATAAGTTGTTGGAATGGAATGCACATTCACTCCCTGGAGGGAGGGATGCATCCCGCTTCCCTTAGATTCACAGTGTTAAAATAGTTTCAGTGTGATGCAGACATGTAAGCTCTTCAGCCTCGGATATTCATTTCTTTTCCCTCTCTTTAACAGGATTGCCTGAAAGCATGTCAGGAGCAGATTGAATCAGTGCTGGTTAGCAACCTGAGGCAGGTTCGACACCATCAAGGGCAGAGTGACCCTTCGAAGACGGTGGATGAACTGGATCAGGCCAGCACTCCCACAGACGTCAGAAATGTCAACCTGTGAGGGGATTGCGGTGCGGAAAGATCCTGCTTGCTCTTCTCTTTAGGAAGAAATCTTTTTCTTTCCTTCTAAAAAAAAAATGCTCCCACATAGAAACTATCTAAAGCTTCTTTTAGAAAAAAAAACCCTGATATTAAAAAAACTATGGTGCCTATGGTGTTCTGCAGAAGGGAATCCCACCTTATCTGTTTGCATAATTGCTGTTTTAATTATATTATCAGTGATGAACATGCTTTTAAAAAAAAGCATTAAAAAAATAGCTAGCTGAATGCAGGCCTGCATATGTGGGATCAAACTTTTAGGTATTACTGTTCTATGTTATGATGCATACACCCTTTTCAGATTTAAGAAAGGAAATGTGTGTGCGTTTTGTGGCTCGACTTAGATTGCAAAGCAATAGCCTGAGGGATTGGGGATGGTTGCTGGGAAATGTCTTTTTATTGAGTGAACCATTTTTGATACAGAAGAACTGTAACTGCCTTAACACATGTAAATGTTTCTCATCAGTTTGTTTGTTATGTGTCAAGCAACGCTTTAGATGTACCGTTTTGCCTTAAGTAATCAGTGTGTGTGTGTGTGTGTGTGTGTGTGTGGAAGGTTGCTTTCTTAATCAACTTTCATCTCCTCTCCTGTCTCTGTCTCACTCTCGCTACTTCCGAATGTACTTCTTGCTTTCTTATATGTGTGTATCCTCACTTTGATGTGTTCCTTACTGATTCCCTCCCCGATCCCGACGCCCAGCTCGGGTCCAAACCCCTGTCTGTCCAGCGCCTTGGAACGTTCTCCCGACATGAACGGTGCTATACAAATGTAATATTGTATTGTATTAACTTCCTTTATGTAACAATGTCAAGTTCCCTGTCCCTTGTTTACTCTCCCTGTATCTATGAGTTTGTCTCACTTACACTTTCTCTGTGTGTATGTCAGGCTTTCTGTCTGTCCGTCTCTCTTGGTTTCTCTCTCAATGTCTATCTGACTTGCTGGTTCCTCCTTCTTCTTCACAAATGGTTCATTCTGCTCACAGCAGCATTTTTAGCTCCAGGTAGAGCCTGAGTCTGTAACTGTGGGCCAAACCAGAGTGTTGAATGATTGCACCCAGGGAACTCCTGATCCGACTGCCAATCAGCTAATTACACTGCCATGGAACTCTGCATAGGAAGACGTAGAAAGGGTTGTTCGAGTTGGTGTAACCTTTCGGCCACGGTTGATGATCTTACACGGAGATCTCAGCCCTTTGACTCCCTAGTATTTTACGTGGTCAGAGCAGATGAAACAGAACGACTTCCTTCCACTTTTACAAATGTGCCTAAAGATAGAAAAAAATAACCTTTTACATACCTTTTTATCTGTATACATACATTGGTCCACAGTTAGCATTATTGTAAACCATTTCATTTGAAAAGCACTTTGAATATATTTCCCAAGGGATGAATGGGATGGTTTATGAAATTGATTCAAGTTTTTTTTTTGTTTCCCAGTATCTGGTGTATTATAAATAATTATGGTGTTGCTGGAAATAACAACGCCTTCGGTATAGAAGACATTCCAGTTTGGGTTGCAACATTCCACAGATGTTCAGTAACTTCACGTTATTTTCAGTGTCACAGAAGAAGGATCTTACGTGCCACAGGCGTGCAGAGCCGTGGACATTCCGATGAGAATCATGGCTTGCGCAAGGAGCGGCAAACATCATGGTTCACAACTTGTTGTTATTTGAGAAAAATTGTATTCGGTCTACTTGAATTTTTCTGCTCCATCGTTATGGCATAGATGGTAAAAGAGTTGGGGCGGTGTTTATTTGCACATGTTTTGATAACAGTCTGAAATTTGCAAAACGAAGCTATTGATCGAAACGTCGAAATTGGGATTTGCAAAAGGTTGGACTCGAGAAAGTATTTGGGGGGAGAAAATAGATTTTTTTTGTTGAGTTGACACAGGCTGACCTGGGTTGATGAGGGTAGAAAATGGAGTAAGAATCTTTATTTTGCGCTGCTATGAAGCTATGATTTGTTTCATTCTTATTCACATTAACAGTACTTGGCTGTATTGTTTCACTGAGTGTGCTGCTATTTTATAAACATTTTTATAATATATTATTTTACTGCTTAAGTTTCAGAATCCTGAAGTAGTGGGTAAATGAAAACATGAGTACATTGATTTACTGGAAATGCCCCTGTACAGTTTTTTTTTCCGATATAGTGTGTTCATGATTTTCTTCTTGTCACATTCTGCAAAGACAGCATAGTTACCTCAGGTTTACTGGACAATAAAATGGTTCCCATCCACAGTACCTCACAATATTACAGTTGTTTTTTGGGGGGAGCCTTGCAAACTTGGTTGGTATAAAAGCAATGGGGTTGGCAGCACAGTGCTTGTGTAGTGCTACTTCAGCTGCGCGATGCACAGGAAGGTTGCAAAGGCATACAGCTCCCTTCTGGGCTCAGTAACATTACCATGTACCTCATTCACTTTCAGATGCACAACTCTGTTCTTCAACTTTTTTTGCTTTAACGAGTGTGATGCCATATCAATACAATGTTATTCTCTCACATTGTGCTCTTAATATGTTGTGTGGTTCATATGGTTAGGAATGATTAGATAGCACGTCTAGTTTGAGTACAATGTGGAAAAAACTGTTGTGGGGGAGTATGTGATGTGGAGTTGATGGGTACAAGGCTGATGTAGTAGGTTTGTGAATAAATGTAAAAGGTCTTATTTGTTCATTTATGAAAAGGCTTTTTTTATTCAACTTAAAATGATGTTGATTGGATTGTAGATGGTAATACGAACTGTTGTGTGAAGGAAATAGGCATGCCTTATGGACAATAAAGTCACTTGGTCCTAAAGTGGTTTGTGTTTCTTTACCCTCAATTTTGTTCCTCTCTCTCGCTCCTTTTTCCTCACCCCTCCCTGAAAGCAACGATTGCAACGATTCCCTCAAATGTATAATTTTGTTCAATTCTGTTCTGTAAAATACTCACTGAAATACTCACTGTAAAATACTCACCGAATAGCAGAACACAAGTAAAAGTTGTATGCAGTCAATTCACTTTACCAGTATGTTCTGCAAAGCACTTTGAAATGTCTCCAAGACATAATAAGGCATTATAATAAATGCAAGGATTATTGTTATCTTTATGATGATAATGTTGATTATAGTACTTGGCAGTGTGGTACTTGTTAGTGACAATCGAATATTAGAATTTAATCGATCCCCTGTGGCAGTCTCGGTAGCCTAGATCCAGAGTCAGGTAAATCCACAGTACTCCCAAGGCGCTGTTGATGGCAGACCAGCGAGCCTACCTCATCAGCAGGAGTTGGAGGTTGGAAGAGCAGACTAGTTGTTGATCGGCTCCTGTTAATCCTGCAAACTAAAACCATAATAGATATGGTCCAAGCTGGACAAGCAACGGGAAGCTTTCCAGGAAGAGTTCATAATACCAAGCTGAGCTAAGTTAGTTACCTCCAGCAGTTTCTGAACACTTACCCATAATTTTCCCTTTGTTATATCAGTCAAATGCTCTCACCAATTCCCCTATTGAAAATCTCTTGTTTTCCCCCCTTTTATTTATTTTAATAATCTTTCCAGTATGTTGCCTCCAAACTTATTAACATGGTGGGGTCTAAAATGCAATGTTTCTTTATAAGGAATTTGAGTCACACAAATAGATAAGCAAACAGCGAGGAGCTGTGATGTAATTAATTACTGTGAAATTGCTGTGCATCAATAAGAATTTTAACAGTATTACTAATTAAGAAATTAAAATGCTATATTTTGGACAGCACTGCGTCCAGTTTTAGTTAGTTTAAATTACAAATGGAAACATTTGAGAAGTTATCTTTTTAAGGCCTCCATCATCAACAGAGTAACCAAAACATCAACAGCAGCTCCAATTCATGTTCTATTGACTCTCACTATTTCCTTAAGCTACTTCTCACTCTCTGTGCTTCAGAATGTGCAGATTTGATGTGAGAAATGCCCAAACCAAGTTTGTTGTGCTACAAAATTCAGTTTGCAAGAAAAACAAATTTGCATTGGAATTTCCAACCCTAAAAACAAATATTTTGATAGCCCGAATCACTACTTTTCTGTATTTTGTGCTTTTCATAAAATCCTACTGCCAGATCAACAGATTTATTTTTGTTTGTTTCATACTGTAAGATCGAGTGTTAGTAAATACCACTGGAAGTAATCCTAAACATGTGTGAAATGTTTTTAAGGTGGCTGACTATATTTAACCTCTGATTCATTTATTGGCTGTAATTTGGATCAGTTAAATTAGAGCAATGTCAATGACATTTCTTATATAACTAATCTATATTAGATTCCCACTTTATTACTTCTGTTCAGTTTATGTGAATAACTATAACAATAATCTTTGCCATTGATATTGCACCTTATCGGGTCAAAAAGTTTCAAAGAGTTTTCAAGTGAACACAGCAGCAAACTGCCAGGAGGTAAATGACCGATTTTATCTAGAAGATTGTTGGCCTGGACAATGGCAGAAACTCCCTTTCTATTCTTGAGTGAAGTCATGCATTCTGTAACATTCACTTGGGTCCTTGATTTAACATCTTATCAGAGGGACAGCACCTCCAAGAACACAGCACTCACCAACATTAACTGGAATGTCAGCCTACAGTTTCAAAGTCCCCCACACAAGACTTGAACCCATAGGATTTGGATCCAGAGGCATGAATATCAGCAAGATGACACCTGAATAGTGACACCGCCCCAATAAAAGGACAACACCTGTTATGTGGTGCTGTAGCCTGGTTTATTTACATCATTACAACCTGTAAAATGTGATGTGTTTGACTAGGTTTTGTTGATAAGTAAACAAGCGGGTTTTGACTACCCATAAACCAGCTTGGCTTTAACAAATCATATTTATGTTTTTTAAAACAAATATATTTATTAGTATAAAAAATAAATTCCACTTTCCTCATGAAAAAAAACACACCACACCCATGAGTGAAAAAGACACAAACTGCTTTAACCCAGTTATAATCCACAATGGCCCTGTGTTTTTTTTTAACAAATATATTTATTGGTGTAAGAGATATCTTGTAATATAATACATATATTGGGACATCTTTCCAACGTGATGGGTGTTCGCTATACAAGTATAATTTGTTGATGTATATTATAATACTACAAATAATAATAATTCTTACATTTGATATAGTGCCTTATTAGGTATTATATATTAGATTATATATTATACTACTTGTTTTACATATTATATTATAATATATAATACAACCAGTAGCTTATCACAAAGTCACAGCAAGCGATTAGCTGATCATTTATCTAAGTATGCAATATATATATATATATAAAGTAGAGAGTCAATTTACTTTACAGTATATTCTGTGAAGCGCTTTGGGACGTTTCGAAGATGTGATAAGGCGCTATGTCAAATGCAAGGATTATTATGCTAAAGTTTGCCGGAGAAGGTATCACATGCAATATATTCTGTGAATACATTCTGTGATGCAAGGATTATTAATATAAATAACCAGGAGCTTATCAGTAAAGCAATAGGAGGTGATCACATACAATAGAGAGACACACACACAGAAGGGGGGGTTTAAATTGCGCGCCGAAGGGGGGCGGGTGGCTTGTGATTGGTGGGTGTGGGTGGCGGACTGACCTATCACAGGGCGCGGCTGGGGAAGTGACGTCAGTGACCCCCGCCCCGCCCCCCCCCCCCCGCACCCTCACCACGTGACTGCAGCTCTCGGCGCCATGAGGTTCAGCCTCTTCCTCGTCCGTCAGTGAGTCACCGTTAATGGCGGGTCCCGGGCGCTCGAGCCGCCGTTTGAACCGGGCGCCGGTTGTTGGTCCCGGTCCCCGGCCTCTCGCTGCTCCTCCCCCGGCCCGAGGCCCCGGGCCCTGGGCTCCCCCAACCCCCCACAGGCCAAGGCCCGGGTCCGGCCCCTCCCCCCTCCCCCCCGCCTCTGCTCTTCCCTTCTCAAGGGGTTACTATGGTGATTTATTGCCTGTGTTTGTGTGTGTAGTGTGTGTGTTTGTTGTGTGTGTGTTGTGTTTGTTGTGTGTTTGTGTGTGTGTTGTGTTTGTGTGTGTGTTTGTGTGTTTGTGTGTGTGTTTGTGTGTGTGTTGTGTGTGTGTGTGTTTGTTGTGTGTTTGTGTGTGTGTTGTGTGTGTTGTGTGTGTGTGTGTTTGTGTGTGTGTTTGTGTGTTGTGTTTGTGTGTGTGTTTGTGTGTTGTTTGTGTGTTGTGTTTGTGTGTGTGTTGTGTTGTGTGTGTTTGTTGTGTGTTTGTGTGTGTGTTTGTTGTGTGTTGTGTTTGTTGTGTGTGTGTTTGTTGTGTGTGTGTTTGTGTGTGTGTTTGTTGTGTGTGTGTTTGTGTGTGTTTGTGTTGTGTGTTTGTGTGTGTGTTTGTTGTGTGTGTGTTTGTGTGTGTGTTTGTTGTGTTGTGTTTGTGTGTGTGTTTGTTGTGTGTTTGTGTGTGTGTTTGTATGTGTGTTTGTTGTGTGTTGTGTTTGTGTGTGTGTTTGTGTGTGTTTGTTGTGTGTTTGTTGTGTGTTTGTGTGTGTGTTTGTCTGCCGCACCCGGAAACCCATCGCGGCGCTCCTAACGAGCCTTGCGTTCGATCCAGCGCTTTATCCCGTCTTCGAGACGTGTCGGAGCGCTTCACAGGACACGCCGTAAAGTGAAGCGACTGTGTATTTATTGTGGGTGAAGCACGGCAGCCAATTGCGCACAGCGCGGTTGCAGTCTCCAGACCTAACTGGGAATTCCATGCGTCTCACCTTACACTCTGGAAATCCCGGAGATAGATTGTCGGAATGGAATGCTCTCGCTCTCTCTCTTTCCCGGGCGGCAGGCGTCCTAATGCCGGAAAGTATGAGGCGCGGGTTGGCAAGAGTCAAGGCTTGGGGTGGGTGTGGGGTGCCCCAGCGTGTTCTGGAGTCTAACCGGCTTAAACCCCATTGCTAGCGCTGTCTGGCAAGCTTTCTCGCCGCTTGTCCGGCCGGGACCCGCCCTACCCCGTTTAGGCTTTTTTGTTTAATTTTTTTTATTTATCGACTTCAAGATCCTCACACCCGCGTTCAATCCCTTCACTCCCTGGCACCTCCCTGGCACCTCTCCGACCTCCTCACTCCCCAATCCACCACCCGGCCGGCACCTCCGCTCGACTGGCACCGACCGGCCTCCTGCTCGTCCCTCGCTCCCTCCGCCCCACCATCGGAGGTCACTCTTTCAGCCACTACGCCCTTAACCTCTGGAACACTCTCCCTGAATCCCTCCGGCTTGCCCCGTCTCTCCCCTCTTTCAAGTCCCACCTGAAAATCTTCCTCTTCGACTGTCCTTACGGCCACCTCCTCCCCCCCCCCCCCCCGCTCAGTGCTCTGAAAAGCTACCCTGCGTGGAGGGTGCGATATAAGTGCAAGTTGTTGTGTGTGTAGCTTGTCTTTGCTGATCCTGCCCTTAGGGGAGAGTCTCAGGTACCTGGTACAGACAGGTTGGATGAATATTCTAAAGGTTTTGGTTGATTTAGTTTTGATCGTTCAAGGTGTATCTAAACAACATCCTGGGTGAAATGTCAAGTTCGCCTACAAAATGCAGTCACTACACTTTACAGTGAAGATTGTGAAGCGCTTTGAGATGTCTTGCCAACCTGTTGAGCCAATCGAAGCGATGTCAATTGCAAGGATTTGCTGGCGCCGAGCATTTGTAATCAATATTATACATAGCAGAAGATTAAAACGACGAATTAAACAAAAAAGTTTGCTGTAGAGTTCACCTGCACTTGTCATTCTAGCAGTGTAACTGCTTCTAAGTGTTATGGCACTGTACTTACATGAAGGTTGATGCGGAACAGGATTACACTTATGCAGGCATATCGAGCTTTGATGATTTTGCATTTTTTTTAAAAAAAATGTAACTTGTTTTGGAGCCATAGTGAATTATTTGGAGGTAAAATCAAAGAAAGTGTTATATTAACTTCAAAGAGGACACAAAGTTTCTTTCCAATTCTTATTTGTACGTAACAGTCCAGTCCAGACCATAGGAACCATTAAGATCTAAAGCCATAATACTTTGTGTCTGAAACCAACCTGCCCTGTCTCTTAAAAGGGCAATTATGGACTTTAGGAATATGTCAGCCCACAGAACAATCACAAAATAAAATCTGTGACAATGTTGAATATTAAAATAAATATTCAGACAAAAATAGATAACAAAATGATAATAATAATCCTTGCATTTAATATAGTGCATTATCACATCTTCGAGACATCTCAAAGCGCTTCACAGAATATACTGGAAAAAAAGTGAGTTAATTTTTGTGGGTGAAACATATGTATGGCATGGAAAAGGCAAGAAAGCATTGTGATACATTCACGCTGTATTTTTCCCCATATAATAACATCTTTGAATACTAGTAATAATTAACCCTAAGTCAATGACAGGAATCCTTAATAGTTCAGTTAAATTGATTTGAATAAACCCGAATGACGCTTTTTAATTGGTGTGTTTAATCTTTCAATTTTCTCGTATCTTCACAGTCACTGTACTAATAGATTTGTCATTGTCTTTGATGGACTTAAAATTAAATGCTTGTAAATCTTGTACTTTGAGATGCAGAATAGTTTTTGTACATGTATGATTTATTTTAACCTAATGATGTTTAATTTATTTTAGTGGTGAAACAAAATACAACAAAGCAAAACTTCTTCAAGGTAAGCTTTTTGATTTAAGAAAGTTCTGCTTTATCTGCTATTGGAAATATCTCCAGTTGATTTCTAATTGTAACGTGTGGATTTTATCTCAGACCAATCCTGTGCACACATAACTGATTTTAAAAAAGCCTTTTTTTCACCTTTGCTGAGGATACAACTACCGCTTTTCAAACTTTTCCTGCACTTTTTTCCATCACGTAGAATCCTTAGAAAAATAGTCTATTCCATAGTTTTCTGCTGACGCCACTGAAGCCGGATGCAAGGAGTTGTGCCTTTTTTGAGTGACTTATTTTTCCTTCAGCCATTTGACAAAGTACCTGACATATGTGCTTTCCTTTGACTGCAAGCCTATATCCTATCACTGTCCTATTCAGCACTGCTTCCCCAATGTTTCTGACAATACTCTTGTAAATTCTAGATGGATAAATGCATTTGTAGTGTTGTACTGAGTTATGCAGGCAAGGAGGGATTCAAATTCAATCGGAAACTTGCATCACACTTAAACAAGATGCTAAAGATTGTGAGTTTGAGGGTTAAGGTTGGATCGTTCCTGGAGGCTCAGAGGAAACTGTGACCCTATCATATGTTAACTGAAAAAAAATGAATAACACAAATTGAGAAAAAATGCAGATACGCTATTGTGCACAAGAGAATTGTACAGTAGATATCACATACCAGATTGTCACTATATTTATGCTTGTATACATAAATATCTTGTATATACATACCTCCCTCCCAATCCCAACAACCAGCTCGGGTGCAGATCACTGACTGTCCAGCGCCTTGGGATGTCCTCCTGACATGAAAGGCGCTGTACGCATATAATTTGTTGTTGTTGTTTGTCTCACACTGCTGTTTAAATAATGTAATTAAGAAAACATGCTTGTAATATTGCCAATCTATGTTCCTGACTAGGGCAGGGAGTGGACGAACCACTGTCTGATACTGGCTTTAAACAAGCAGAGGCTGCAGGCAAATGTCTCAGCGACGCAAAATTCACCCATGTTTTCTCAAGTGATTTGCAGCGTGCTAAACAGGTGGGTTTCATTCCTATTCAATTGGTTTTGATCAGTGACCAAAGATCAAAGGGATTCAGTTCCAAAAGCTAGGTCAGTTATATGTACATAGATTAAATTAAAATGGGGCCAAATATTTAATTGTATTTACAGTGAAAGCAACCAAGTTTATGTATGTTTTGTATTTAGCATTTAATAATTGTTATAGTTAGAAAGTAATGATTATTGAATTATTTGATGATTCTTTTTATTTCAGACTGCTTCTACTATTCTACTGAAAAATAATCATGGAAGTGACCTCGAATTGATTCTTGACCAGAGACTCCGAGAGAGAGTAAGTTTCGAGGTGTATAAAGCTAACAAAAGAGTTTTGAAAAAGAAAAATCCTTAAACATTTTAACCAATGTAGTTTTATTTGTTTTATGTAACAGATTGTACTCAACTTTAACAGGTTGTACTCAACTTGCATCATGTTCAGTTTCTATATTTTTCACAGAACTATGGAATTGCAGAAGGAAAGCCACTGAGTGATTTAAGGGCAATGGCAAAAGCTGCAGGACAGAAGTGTCCTTATTTTACACCACCAGGAGCAGAGACTGTGGAGGAAGTAAGTTATTTGTTACATGTTCTACCTACCTGTCTTGGAATATGTCGTGTAATTCACTAAACCCTAGAAATTTGGAGTTATTGAATTAGCTCACTCATATTGTTGGATTCAATAATATCTTATACAATTCCTTGGTATTTTTATGTACACAAGAAGCAACACTTTCTTATTTAGAGATAGTAACTCTTTTTGACTACTGAAATTTCTACTTTAAAAAGTAGAACTTTAAAAAGAAGCGTTTTCTATTGCATAACCACCCAAATGAACTCTAGAAATGTGAAATATTATGCATTTACAGTATTCTAATCAAACTACAATGTTTCACAATTATTGGTGATTTCCATTGTACTCTACTACACACATATGTATATGTCTGTGTATGTGTTTGCATTGGATTTGTTGAGCAATAAAATAAATTCTGTTCTAAATGAGGACTATCGTATTTCATATATCGGGCTGATTGGGAAATGTTGTGTTTTGTTTTTCAGGTACAGGCCCGAGCTAAGGAATTTTTTAATTTTCTGTGTGAGTTTGTTGTAAAAACTGCAAAGAAAAATGTTGTTGGAGTAGATCAGCTGAGTACAACTGCCAGCTGTTTGGGAGACTCACAGAGTGACCATGTTTCAGACTCCATTGGCTGTTCTACAAATTTAGATTGTTCAAATCCTCCTGACTGTCTGGAAGCGAATATACTAATAGTTAGTCATGGTGGATATATGATGCAGTGGGTTAGATATTTCCTGGAGGATCTAAAATGTTCACTATTACAGCCTTCCGACCCTATCAAAGCACTTTCTGTGAGTCCAAATACGGGAATAAGTAATTTCATAATTTCTCTTAATCTACTGGATAAACCTCAGGTTGAATGCCTTTACCTAAATAAAAGTAGTCACCTTGTTGACATCAGTACTTCACAGGAAGTATTAGTTGTCTGAATCAATGCTACTAATCTTTGCCATCTGTAAGTATTTTCTGTTATACTCATTTGCTTGTTTAAAATCCATTTAATTAACTTCAGTGATGAAGATAAGGGCATATTGTAGATTATAACTAGTCTGCCATATGTCTGGACCTACAGTCCAATATAAGGAAAAGTGCACTGAGAAAAATGTGAGTTCTTTGGAAAAATATTTTTTTGCTACCTGCCTATAGAAATATCTTTAATGCACAAGATTATGAGTAATAAATAGACATGTGATGTCCTCACTGAAAGGATGTAAAACTTGAAGGTGATATGATTCACTCAGTCAGACAAAATGGGTTGAAATGTGCAGAAAATTTTAATTTATAAATATTGTAGCTAATGATGCAGCTGCAAATCTTGCAGGGAAAAAACTTATTCTGGCCTTCATTCTAGATATTTTAGGAAGCATATTAATATGCATTTAGTTAAGATTTGAAAACTATCTTCAGAGGTTTGTCATTAATGAGTAGAGATTTTAAATGTATGTTTGTAGGTTTGGGGCAAATCTCTGAAACTCATGTACTGTATTTAAATGTTTGTCTTGTGTTGCAAACACCTTAAGGGATGTTAACTTGTACTTATTTATTTAAATACTTATTTAAAATATGCTCAGATCACATATGCTGTAATGAGAATGACCCATTGGTGCAATGCATGGATTGATGTATGCTGCAGTAGGAATCAGAATAAATACATTACTGAAATTCAAAGTAAAATGGATTTTTATTCAAATAAACTTATACTGATTATGCAAAGGAAAATCCCTATTAAGGGCAGAAAATATTTTGCTCTGATTTAATGAAGTGCGCTCAAAAGAGTTTGGAGATTTCGGTCAACGTCAGTTTAATTTCAATGGTGGACTGAATACAGTGCACAAAATACGGCAGATGCTGGAAATCTGAAAACAAAAACAGAAGTCGCTGGGAACACTCAGCCGGTCAGGCAGCATCTATGGAGAAAGGAAAGTGAGTCAACATTTCGGGAACACCCCTTGAGTTCTAACGAAAGGTCATGGACCCGAAACGATAAAGACAAACTGAATGCAGAGCACAGTTGACCTTATTACTGAGATGGCAACAAAGAGGTTCTGCTGTATAACTTGGCTCAATGTCTTTAGCCAAGTTAAGCGCTCCGGGACGCTACCCAGTATGAAGAGTTTGTGTTTCGTTATTTTCACCATTCCTGATCTTCGCTGCATGGCTAAACATTTGGCAAGATTCCTTACTCCACACGCCTCTGTTTACCTAGCAGTAAGTAGGAACCCGGTTGATAGTTGGTTGGCGGATCAATTTTCTGGGGGTAATAATCCATTCAAAAAAAATAACAAAGTCACTCAATCCACGACTGTTTGTAGTACACTGCTGTGAGCAATTGGCTGCTGCATTTCACTCACACATATACAGTCAATTAATTCACTTTACTGTATATTCTGTGAAACTGAGATGTCTCGAAGACATGATAAGGCGCTATATCAAATGCAAGTTTTTTTAATTGTATTGTAGTTTGTGGAGAAGCAGTTCAGGACTGCAGGAAAATCCCTGAGCTGCTCTTGTGCATCCTCTCCTGGGCAGTTTCCAAAAGGGCATTACAACAATTTGATGCTTTTTCTCTCTCGTGCCTCTTATTGTACGTTGACCAATTATGCGGTCACTGTTTTTGAAGGCAGACAAGATGCAGCAAGGCAAAGCGGCTTTGGAAGAATATTCCAGGGGAATAACAACAGCAGTAAATTAATTCCTGAAATTGTTCCAGTGAGCTCCTTTTGAGGTTCGAGCTTCCAGCAGGAAGACTTCTCTGCACATATTTGGTGGGGACGGCAGGTGGCAGCAAAGCACAAAGACTAAACTCCAGTAAGGGCAATAATCATTGATCCGTAGAGGAGACAAAATGATTCTATCATCACTACTTGAGATTTCTAAAGGAAAAAAAACACGTTCTGGCTGAGCAAATTATCATTTTTTTCCTTCCCTTACTACAATGTTACAATCGTCATGCTGCTGTCATAAGTGGTGTTCACAATTACTTATTTCTGATGGGGAGATGACTAGAGATGTCCGTGGTTCCTAATGTTTTGGAGAACATATTTCATAATATTTGCTGAAAATATTTAACTATGTGACCAGGTGAATTATAAGTTGCCTTCAGGAAGATTATGGTCAATTAAACTGATGGGCCAAAGGATGGCAGATGGAATCCTACTTAAATAAATATAAGGTAATGTATATCGAAACAAGAAGCAGCTCACACATGCCTACAATGAAGAGGTCTTGATTACCAGATGGAGAAGGAAAAGGCTTTGTGTTATTACTGATCATTCATTGACTGATGTCAGACAATGTGAAGCTGTTTTCAATAAAGTTGATCAAATTCTGAGTGCTGTTTTGATGCCATTTGGACTAAATTCAATTAAAGAAATCTAATTTGTCAGGTAACGGCAGAGCACCTGATCTATTAGAGGGCTGATTAACATTAGTAAAAACTGGATGGCTATAATGTGAATGGGGAGCAAGACCTCCACTTCTTTATGTGGAGTTTCATGACATTGGAACTGCTGGTCGACGGTAAGATCTGAAACTTTCTGAAGGAACTATGTGACAGTTTCTTGAAATGGTATGTCTACTATTTATCAGTTACTATTCAGGTGAGCAAATCAGTACAGTAATGTGGCTCTGAAAGGCAGTGAGCAAGGCTGGGAATAGTTTTATGCTGGATATATAATCTGCTGGTGTCATTTCAAAACTCTATCTGATAAATGTTACTTTCACCATTGTATAGTTTCTGCTTGAGGATATTGAGTGGTGTTTGAGTCGTTAGTTAATTTTGCCTTTTGTCAGTAAAATTTTTCCAAGTGCCTTCCATTGCTGTATTTGACGTTGGCTAATGATGTTTGACTTTGATATATTTAATTCCACTACTGTTAATAAAAATAGATGTTATTTCTGATAGAATTGTAGCGCTTCTGTTTGCAGGTGAAATTGTATTGTTGGCAGACTCGCCTCGGGATCGAAAGCATTGCACTCAATATTTACAAAGTGTGAAATGATGCCAGGTGCCCATAAGTTTGGTATTATGGTCCGCAAAGGAGATCTTGAATGGATAAAATACAAGGGGTATCCATTTCAATGGTTTTTTTATTGGTGTCTGGGAGTTATAGAAGATACTAATGTTTGCTTGTAGCCTGCCCTTCGGGATCTCTTTGGAAAGACAAAGGGCACTCTGGTCGTTCTTGTCTGTCTTCAGTGAAAGTCCAAATGCAGGTTAAATTTGTTGCGTCCAAATGTGACCAAATGGTTCCCCTTCATATCTCTGAGCTGACTCGACCTCACTTTGACCACCCTGGGACATCCTCCCAAAGTGAGAGGTGCTATATAAATACAACTTGTTGTCGTTATGGAATTTCCTGACTAAACATGTACATTAAACCTACGATCACTTTCTATATCAGTTTGCTTCTATCACTTGTTTGGAATAATGAAACAACAACAACAAAATTCCATTTATAGAGCGCCTTTCACGTTGGGAGGACGTCCCAAGGCACTGTACAGTTGGGTCAGGACCTGAGGATTGGGGGAAATGGTCAGGGTGAGGGGAGGGAAGGGAGGGAGCGAGGAGGGGGTAGAGAGTCGAGAGGGGAGCTGAAGGCACGGTCACAGAGAAAGGTCTTGAGAACGGCCTTGAAGGAGGAAAGGGAGGAGGCGGCGAAGGCACTAGGGGATAGAGTTCCAGAGCCTCGGGGCGAGTTCCAGAAAGTAAATGTGATGGACTTTTTTTATCTCTATTTTTCAAAATATGTAATATAACTGCTGGAAGTATTACACGCTTGGATAAAAATAATCTCTTATGACCATATGATGTAATATGTTAGTTTTGTCATTTTTGATACACAATGCCGTATACCACAACCAAAATTTATTCTCCTAAAGAATAATAATAATAATAATAATAATAATCCTTGCATTTGATATAGCGCTTTTCACGTCGGGAGGACGTCCCAAAGCGCTTCGAGGTTATATAATAAATAAATTCAAGGTCGCAGAAAAGGTATTTCCCACAATTTTCCCACAAGTAATTTTAATGTTTTCAATTTTGAGATGTTGGTTGATCTTGGTATGCTACGGATAGTCTGCTTTTTCTATGCTTGGATGAAGAGTATCCACATTCACGTTATGCATCCTTCACCCAGATATACCCATAAATTTGAGCATTCAAGCTTCTCATCAAGACTTTGAGCTTATAGTCTAGTTTTCACGTGTGCTGCACTATCAGAGCTGTCATCCTCTGGATGAGACATTAAATCGAGGTTCCATCTATCTATTCAGATGGATAATTTAAAGACCTTCTGCGACTACTCAAAGAGAGAGAGGAGTTTCTGCCGGTGTCACGGCCAACAGTATCCCAAATAAAATTGGTCATATTCTTCATGGTTGTTTGTGGGACCCTTGCTGTGTGTAAATTGGTTGCCAAAAATATGCCAACGCACATTCTTTGAATAATCTAAATTTCATCCAGGTTGTCCAACATCTAGCCATGTTGACATTACTACTTTTGGATACAATGCTTTAAGGACTTAGTCCTGTAGCTCAGTGGTTAGAGCACTCGCTTTGCAAGTGAGAGACCTGAGTTCAATTCCAGGCAGAGGGCGAAACCTTGGGCAAGTTTCCTTACTCCACACAGAGCCTAATAATAATCCCTCCAAAACCAATAATAAATTGGTCATTTTCAATCTACGACTGTTTGTGGGACATTGCTGTGCGCAATTGGCTGCCGCGTTCGCCCACAAATATACAGTCAATTCATTTTCCAGTGTGTTCTGTGAAGCGCTTTGGGACGTCCTCCCGACGTGAAAAGCGCTATATCAATTGCAAGGATTATTATTATTATAAGGACTTGCCCTGCTAACTAATTATTGAACTGAGTTGTAGTTTGGGGACCCCCCTGAGTGTGCACTGGAGTACTGCTGGAGTTCAAACAGCTAAAACTGCACAGCTTGCTATTGCAAGCACTTCCTGTAAAGCTTCTGGCCTCTTGCCCACCTAGGACCACCCTATTCGTTAGGAGTTTGTTTTTCAGAGTTATTGGGAGTTCAGTGAGAAGAGCAGACCCTTCAAGCAGAGGCAGCACCTTGGAATATCCTCCTGACGTGAAAGGCGCTGTACAAATGTAATTTTGTATTGTATCTGGTGAAAGTGGAAATATCTTTGAAATTCAGCACTTTTCATTGCCCATCTCAGCACATCATCACGGTAATAAAGACTGAGATGGCCTCACTATTTCGGCAAACCAATCAAGAAACATTTCTGTAAAAAAAATTCAACAAATTGACACCTGTTAACTACTGTATTTTTTGTTGCAAACTACTTGTGATACTTAAACAAATACTCAGTGGAAACCTTCGACACACTTGACAGAAGATGTCCATTTAATCATCATCTTTGGCCTAAGCAGAAAGGTATTTATTTGATGGATTGGCTCAGTTGTTTCTTAGTCAAAAGGTAAACACGCCAGCTTTTAGTTAACATTTCCATGCAGCTTTGGGGGAGTGAGAGGTGTGATCTTTCAGAAGAGTCATTGAACCACCGTACTGCCTGCTAGATATCAAATAAACAACAATAATTTGGTCACTCAATCCACGACTGTTTGTGGGACACTGCTGTGTACGACTGTCTGCTGCGTTTCACCCACAACATATACAGTCAATTCACTTTACAGTACACTAGGAAGCGCTTTGAGACGTCTCAAAGTCTTGATAAGGCGCTATATCAAATGCAAGGATTATTATTATATAACCCTCAGTTCCAGTCTGATGGAGCTGCTCTGGGTAATCACAGGATGAGTAGATTTATAATACTACCATATCCTCTGCAACCTTCCACCAATAATATGAGTAAAGCCTTTTTATTGCCAACTAGCTGATGATATGATGTTGAACAGGATATAACAGGTGTAGCAATATTGCACTTGCACTGCACTCCCCTCTCCATTTGCTCCTGTGTGGATCGCAGCACTGCACCACTGTTAGGTGCTCTGAGACGCTATCCTGCGTGGAAGGTGCTATATATGCACGTTGTTGTTGTTGTTGGATGTACTGTAAATTGTATTCTTTTAATCCACGGATACTAAGAGATATTGCAGTGTATGCATGTTTGGCTTTGGACCAGGAAGTGCATTCCTTTGTGTTTGCTCAATTACAATTTATTTGATTGTGATAATGATTTAATACCGTCAACATTTTTTATTGGAGCAGTTAACACAGACTGTTGGAAATCTGGGTTCCAGAACAAAGTGCAATCTGTATTTCTTATTGCATTCATACCTAAACCAGTTGTACAAAGCTTTTGAAGTAAAAAATATTTTTTTTCTAAAAAAGAACACAGAAAAAACTTATTTGTACATAAATATTATTATAAATACTTGAACCACAGCAATAATTTAAATAAATAGGAGATAAATTAGAGTAGGCGGTGCAAATTCACAGCTGAGAACAGACCAAACCAATATATTCTCAGAGCTAACGAGATAGAAGTCTTTCTCAACAGTGAAATGAAAAAGCAATTTACACCGCCTGTTCTTGATATTGTTGTGTTAATTCATTGTGTGTGCTTTAGATTTATTTTATATATTAAAAAATAGTTCTCTTGTAGCAGACTTGACCCTGGAGGTAGTGGAATCCACCAGATCTCACTTACATGGCTGTGAAATACATGAAATAAATAAGCAGGAGAGCAACAGTGCTTTTCTCTCTCTCTCTCTCTCTCTAAGTTGAGGATTATTTTCATTGGAGGTTTTTTTTGGGGGGTGGGGAGGGGGGAAAGAAAGTCTTTTTTTTTTAAAAAAAAGGTGGGTTCTCACTATCCTCTGCTCCTGGAGATTTTGGGGCTCTCTCTCTGAACAGATCGCATCCCAAAAGGGTCAGTGCTATCATCTTCTCTGTCGGGGGCTCTTCTGATGTAGGAGGACGTGATGGGCAAATGGTTCTCTCTGGGCAGAAACATGGAGAGTGGTGGCAATTCCCTGTTGGGGACGAAGGGACGTTTGTCCAAACTGAGGCTCAACACCTTCAGGTGTGTCAGAGAGTGGTACGCGTTATAAAAGGTCTGTAACAACTCCTCTTTAAAATTGCAGTCGTCCTCTCGATACGTCGTCTATTCAATCAGTCGAGGAGGGGGGGAGAGAGGAAAAAAAAAACACACACAGCATTAGGCACACATTTATCACAGGGGGGGAAGAGTTTAAAAAGCCAGAGGTTAAACACCAAATGTTAACCAGGTTTTTCTCTCGATGGTCCTGCTTTTTTTTTTAACTGTTATATTGATTTATTCCAAGGACTATCGTACAGAAGTGGCAGAATTGACAATACTATACTTAGAAGCGTTGTGCAATGAGATTCCCCCCCCCCCCCCCCCACCCCTCACCACCCCCCAAAAAAATAATTATTGCAATCCTTTCTAGAAGATAAAGTCAGATATTTACAGATCCCAATGCTCAAGTGCTGTAAAATGAGATTCTCTCTCCCCCCCACCCCACCCCCACAAGAAAAAAAAATAACTAATTATTTCTAGAAGAGTGGAGTCCAATACTTACAGATCCGAAAATGTTGCCTTGTGCATTCATACACAGGTACCTTCCCGTCCTGACACCTTTGATCACCACATGTCCTGGTTCCACCGCTCTTATCTCCAGCAAAGCTAAACCAGAGGGAATGGGAGGTATTAGGAAACTCTGGCACTCTCTGGGGGGGAAAAAAAACCCTTTAGGCTCCATATAGTATCCCTGTGATTATGGCTAAAACTTTAGAAGGCTTCAAAACTCTTGTGTGTGGCTTTCTGCCATTCGGGAAAGTTGGTTTAAGTTAAACCAAAGCCACTCAAATACTTTGTGACTTTAAGTGTGAATGAACTTTGTCACCCAATTGTGTCCAACAGTGGGTAAGTTACGAGTAAACTGACTGTAAACTCTTGAGTGCCACTGTCCAGTTAAAGTACAACATGAAATAAAACCTCTAAACGGTAACGTTCATCATTGGAAATTGGGTCAGTCACACATTTTAGTTGCACATAAGACTGTGGGACCAATGTTGAGGATTCAAGTTCATATTAGTGTAATAAGAAGTTACCAATGCACTATTAATAATCTTTGCATGTGATATAATTGCCCATTACAGTCTCGTAGCATTTCACAGAATATACTCTTAAAAGTGAATTGACAGTATAGGGCGAAAACAAGTTAATATCATCGTAATACTGGATTACTGGTACGAGTAAACGACAGCTTAACATTTAAGGTTTATTTTGCAGTAAGATTATGATGTGATCTCTCTAAAGTGTGGAGTAAATGGGTAAAACAGCTGTGAAATAGAGTCCAATAGAGCAAAATAGAGTGAAATAGAGTGAAATAGTGGCTCCAGTCCATCAGTTTTCTACATCTGTTTGGGATTGGCACTGTTCTGTGTTGTTTGACAAGTTCTCCAGAACATTGTGCGCGCGGTGTCACTTTTGCACACACCGCAGTGAGCAAACCGTGGGCAGAAAAGTAACATAAAGCCACACCAGGACCACGATTTTGTTTCGTTTTGTAAAAAAAAAAGGAGACACACACTTTAAACACCGAGCGCCGCAATCGCAAGTCCCAAATCTCTGCACAATTGAGAGTCCCCAAAAGTACAACCAATATAATCGCAGTGCGGAGCTGTGAGATGCAAAGACGTCTCTAATGATGATTATCATTATTATTATTATTATTATTATTTTTTTTCGCGAGGAGTGTCCTCCCCATCACCAGAGACTAACACCGCGGGTCTCACGGCCGAAGCGTCACACAGCGCAAAAGTGTAACGCGGGGGTTTCGCGCACTCACTGTAGACGTTTTGCGCGTTGGAGCCGTTCACTCTCCCGTCGGGGTTGATCTGCAGGTGTTTGCTGTCTCCCTCCGTGTACAGGTGTTTGAGTCGGATCTGGTGCCCCCATCCCAGCTCCAGGGGAGCCCCCGAGTCCCTGGTCACGGCGGGAGGGGGTCTGCAAAGGGAACGGGCGAGGAAGGCACAGCCCAGGATCAGACACAGCCAATTCGCACACCTGACGCCCATCCCCGGCTCTCGGCTTCTGCCCCTCTCTGCAACCGAACAGGGCATCGCACACCCGCCTCCGCCGCTTTTAAAGTGAAATGACATCAGGATCACCTTAAACAGCCGGAGCCAGTGGGGCTGAATGTCTCCAAGTATGCGCTTCCGCTGCGCATCCTTTACCGAAAGTGTCATCTGTGGGCTTACACGCCAGGGGGAGGGAGGGGGAGAGAGGGAGGGAGGGAGGGAGGGAGGGAGGGAGGGAGGGAGGGAGGAGGGAGGGAGGGAGGGAGGGAGGGAGGGAGGGAGGGAGGGAGGGAGGGAGGGAGGGAGGGAGGGAGGGAGGGAGGGAGGGAGGGGGAGGGAGGGAGGGGGAGGGATGGGGTTTGGCAGAGAGCAGCAATGAATGCTTCTGGTCCTTCAGCCCCAACGGGACTCTCACACACACACACACACACACACAGCACTTTCCTTTCCACGTGTTTCGCTTCTGCCGAAGTTGGGCTCCGAAAGGGATGACTCGAAAGGGCGTTTGTTGGAACAATCTCCTGTCCATTATTCATCGGTTTCTCAACCCCAAACCCCGTCCCGTCTGCGAAGTGATCTGTTCATAGTTTTTTTTAAAAATTTTTCAATTAAGACGGTCACTACTTTATGTTGCCTTAAACCTCCTATATTTCTCACCGCTGTCGTTTATTTGGTCCTGGTTTTATTTTATTTGCACCCATTTTGGTGTGGTGTGGGTGTTGCACTTTTTTTTTTCCATGCTCTTTCCCCCACCCCAAACCAGTGATCTCTCTCTCTCTCTCTCTCCCCCCTCTCTCTTTCCCTCTCTCTCTCTCTCTCTCTGGCAAACTCGTTTTATTTGTTTTGTTTTATTTGTCCCCCCCCCCACCACCACCACCACCACCACCACCATCTACTTCTCATCTCTGTGTACACAATCCTTTTTGCCCTCAACAAGTTTGTCTGTACTTTTGATTTTATTTGTTCCACTATCTGCAATGAAAAAAAAAAGAATGTCGTTCACCCCATTGAAGTCCACTCGATAAAGCACTTGTATCAGGAATCCCAACTCTTTCCCTCTCTCTTTCTCTTCCCAAAGTAACAGTATTTTCCCTCTGTGTACACTTTCAGCAAATGTAGAGGGCGCTAATGTTCTGATTGATCTTGTTCTGTTGGATCAGAATAACTACAGGTGGTTCCCAGATATTATACAGAGCATTTGCATCGAATATCCCTGACTTACACACTTAGACATTTTATTTATTGAACACAGTTCCGCAAAAAGTTTGTAACTGGTTTTTTTTTTTGTCATTTTTTTTTCTCTCCTGTGGGCTGAGTATTTATGCTCAAATGATAAACACTTAAACAAAATTGCACACATTGGGATTTCTCGATGACCGTTGCACAATATTGGACATTTTTGTATTTGTTTATACATATATATATATATATACTAAAATAAGTAAATTGGTATCAAAACACACCAGCCGGTTTAATGGTGAAATAAACATAATTTAAGGCTTAAATAAAATAAATCACAATTAATAATTACAGTTTAAGTAATAGTTTCCTTGGTTTATCTGAATTGGCTCGCAATGATATGAAGTAATGATTCATTGAGCAACTTTACAGTGTTGTAAAGTCACTGTTCTATGTTATTGCATTCTCTATCTTATTCACACACACTCTCTCTCTCTCTCTCTCTCTGTAGCAAAGGATAGGAAGTATATTTTCCCGAATTCCCACGTTAGGGGTTATCGGATTGTAGTTTCCACGACCATATAAATAGACCCTTCCTATTAACGTGGCCTTTTCACACAATGCTACGTGTGCTTTGCTAACTCCTCCAAGTCCTTGGGGACAGAGAGCCTACTATTCAGCCTTAATATTACTTCTGTGTCATTTCCAGAAATATAAAATCAGTGCGAGGTCATTCCAGGAAAGAGCCTACGTATATATTAACCACATGTACACCCAGTACTGACACTGCATTGAGTGTAGTTAGAATACAGTTTCATTTGTGTTGCCTTCACCCAATCCCAAATATTACCACACTCCTCCCAAGTCTGACTCTGGAACTTTATTGTGCCTTTATTTTCTCTGATATTCATTGCAATCCTCAGACACATATGCCAAATGCGTTGAGGTTAATGGGTTAAAATGAGATGAAATGAAACGTGTTGGAAACCGCGAACGACAGAATCGCAGTTAACTCTTTAAGGAACTGTGGAGGGATTTTCTGTAATGCAAATTTTCTAAAAGTAGATTTCTTTTTCATTTCGATTTTTTTTAAAAAAAAGCGTAAGCGGTGCGTGCTCCTCCAATAAACCATTTATAGAGGCGGTAATAATCCCACCTCCCCCCAAAAAATAATAATTTGGTCACTCAATCCACAACAGCTTGTGGGACACTGCTGTGCGAAATTGGGTGTTGGGTTTTGCCCACAAAATACAGTCTATTCACTTCACAGTAATACTCTGCATCAAGTGCAAGGATTATTATTATAGTGCCGTTCGTGTCAGGAGGACATCTCCGAACTCTTCATAGTGCTGGGTGGGCATCTGAGCTAGAGGTGTGGGATGGGGGGGGGGAGAGATAACCGAACCCACGGTCAAAGAGGGTGGCCGAAGGCACTGTCGATGAAGAAGGTCTTTAGACGGGACTTGAAGGAGGCAAGAGAGGGGGTGAGGCGGAGGGATTGCGGGATAGAGTTCTAGAGTGTGAGGGCAGAGATGCTGAATGTCCGACAATCAATGATGAGGCCGGAAGTACAGGGGACCTGAAGCAGGCCAATGCCTGCCGAGCGGAGGGAGCAGATAGGCTGATATATGGAGTTAGGAGATCACAGATGTAGGGCAGAGCAAGACCATGGAGGGCTTTGAAGATGAGAACAAGGGTTTTGAATTCAATTCCCTGAATCGAGTTCAAAGATTATTAGTATTATGAAGATAAAATGGACTGTCACCATTAGTGACTTTGGAACCTGGTTACCAAATACAACAAAGATATCTGCAAGCAGCACCTGTCTATCAGCCTGGCTTTGTGGGAATTTGGTGTAACCTAATATTGGGATACATAATCTTGTTTGCTTTAGCAACTGTTAGAGCGCAGTCAGCACTGACCCTTCCAAGTCTGTGCTGCATTAGCTGCCATTGTTGGCATCAGAATGCACTTTACCTCAGCAATAACATGAGCAACTCTGCTCCAGTACACGTCACTCAGACACGATTTCAATCCAAATTGGCAACTGTTGCCTCCAAGTGAGACTGATATCCTCTAACTCCCTTTTTTTATCTGTCTACAGCCCAAACTACCCACAAAGGCTGCCCCCCTCCCTCCCCCAACCTTATTTAACTCATTAAACAGCGCATTCTACCCAGCCCCAAAGTATGTCGTGGGTTCAGAACTAGTTGAGGGATTTAAGCAGGAACAAAGGTAGGTATAGAAAATATTGGAAGATGAATATCTCCACGTTATAGTACCAGATGGGTAACACTGAGAAAGTATTCTGTTTGTGGCTGAACCATTGGAATAGATCATTATTGTAAATGAGGGTTGAGTTATTTTTACGGTCAGTGATTTATAATGGCTGTAAGACTTTATCCTGCCTACAAAGCATATGTTGTAATCAGTGTATTTATATTGCAAACATTAAAAGGAATGTATAATTGATCCATTGTATAAATATGCCCAGTTGAACCCAAGAAGACCATTACAAAGCATTTCTTTTATTTCTTATTAAAATTATATTTGTGATTCATGTGAATTACAATATGTTGCAGATTATTTTCTGAATCAATCCGGACTGCCTCAAGAATGTTTAGGATTCGAGTGAGTATATTAATGGCAATAGTTTAAGTTCAGAGTTATGAAATTGATGGTTGAGTATTATGCAAATATTAGTAATACGTGAATTATTTACTGATATGTATTTACTGTGACATTTGGCCAGTTCCATTGTGATAATTGTGTAAAACATTTGCAACCTTTAAGTTCCATATTCTGCCTTTATTGGCTGGAAAGAAACAGCAGTTTATCAAAAAAAAAGTCTCGAGGTCAAATGTAGTTTAAATTTAGAAATCCGCAATGTACTGAATAGGGAGGTATATTCACCCTGGTGTCCCCTTCCCACCCTTTCCTTCTGTCCCTCCTCCCCCAACCAGAGCACTTGAGGCCGGAGGTCAGAAAAGTAAGGAGAGGGCGGATTTGTAGATGAGTTTGAAGATCTTAAATATGATTTGTGAGGAACCAATGAAGCCAGGATTAGGGAATATTTTGCACCAAATTTCCTGTAAATCTATATACATTGTACACCCCACTTATCTTCTGAGTGGCCAAATGACAGAGTGATTTAAGTCATCATCTCTTGTCTGAACTGCAGTTACCTAAAAATGTGAGATCAGTGGGATAATTAATGGATCATATGGACAATTAGCTCAGTCGCTCAAGCGGTCTTGGACGCTACCCTGTGTGAGGAGTGCTATATACATGCAAGTTTTTGTTGTTGCCAGACAAATCCTGTGAGTTGGAATGCCTCCCTCCAGCACATTCAAAGCAATGCATTATGAATTTCTAAATTGAAACCGCACGCTTGATCCCCAATATTTATCTTTCTGCAAACGTCTGTCTGAATTAGTAGGCTTTATAAATTCCATTTACCTGGTGGTTTGTGATGCTATGTATCCCAATGCCAAGGCAGGATAAACAGATTCTTGTCCTGATTCACGCAGTCCAATTTTCGTTTCACTTGATAAACCATTGCTGGTGTTTTCCTCCCTTCCCTGGTCACTCAAAGGGTTCATACATGCTACCAAAGCAAAATCGAATGAAACTAAATTCCATGAGTTTCATTACAAACAGCATGTCTTTTTATTTCAATACAAATAAATTCTTCTGTGCCCAGCACATACATATAAAATAAAACCATAAACAGTAATTTTCGGTAACAGTTTTAGTGGAGCTCTGAAAATGTACATTAGAAACGATCACTGAGTGATTTTTGTTCAATGTAAGCATTTTATAAAAATAAATACAGCCTCACGTTTGGTGGACGGTAAACTTGGAATTGTAGATCCACTGGAAAGGCACAAAGAGTAACTGAATGCTTCGAAAGGAAACGTTTCCACCATAGAAAAGTAAATCATAAATGTTTGTATACTTTTTTTTAGGTAACTGCAGTTCAGACTATAGATCACGACTTAACCTTAAACCATTTTGTTATTTGGCCACTCAGAAGATAAGTGGGAAGTACAATGTATATTGTATATAGATTTCCAGGAAATCTGGTGCAAAATATTCCGTAATCCTGACTTCAAGTCAAATTCAAGATCCTCAAACTCTTCTACAAATCCCTACACATCTTCCTCCTCCTTATGTCTCTGACCTCCTGCCTTACTCTCCTGCTTGCCCCCTCTGTTCGACAAACATCTATCAACTGCACATTCCTCACCCACCATCGGCAGATGAGCCTTCAGCTACACTGCCTACCTCTGGAATTCCCTCCCTAAACCTCTCTACCTAGTTCTCCCCCTTCATCTCTAATTTTCACCCAGTGAGTTTGTTCAAACTTAAAATACGTTTACATAAAACCAGAGCTCATATACCCAATTAACTGCTACTTGCACATCTAATGTAGTTTGGTAGCTAATCTTTAAACTACATCTGTTCTTGTCTACCAACTTCCTGAAGCACTGACGAAGATAATCTTATCCATCAACTTCCTCAAGCGCCAATAAAGGTAAATTACATTAAACCTACTTCATTCTCTGTACAATAGTAGGTGAGGGATCCATGCTGACGGAAACTGTGTTCTTTGGAAATCCCTTTTGGTTTTACTGCTGTCATAACTGGCCTACAATGAAAATTGGATGTTAATCACAAGAATATGCAAATCAATTTATGAAATAATATTTTGAAGTATTTCTCTACACTATAAAGTCCAGGTCAATCATCTCCGTGTCAAAGTCATGATTGTAAACCTGTTGAACTTTGATCTGTGTGATTCATGGCATTATCTGAACTCCTCTTTAAATTACAGCCGCACAGATAAAACGTTGTACTGTACCTAGTTATCAAACTTAATAAATCGTAAGAGTCATGGGATGTCATTGTTCCATTTAGGATGTTGTAATACAGTGGTAGACATTAATAACACTTGTGTACTGTGTTACTCTGATTACTACCAGGTCTCATATCCTGCAATCAGTGTTTGGTTTGTATTGACTTCCTTCACCAGATTTCCCACCAGTTCATAAAAGAATTTCTAAAAATATTTTGCTAAGGCTTAAATTGTATACATTGTGAAGATTAAAAAAAAACTAAGCTTGTTTCTAGGTCACAATTCGTTCAAACTTCAGATAATGTTCACAAACTACTACTAGAATGATCTTTTGGTTAATTATGTCTCAACCCTGAGATTCACTGCCATCTTGTTATATTTTGCTAAATATCTCTTATTCTACGTTCAACTTAGTTAGTGTAAGCATTCCATTATTCTATATTTAACACTAAATGCCACACGCACATTGTTTGATTCCAGGAATAATCATTCCCCACATTCTCAAACCAAGCTATGCCTTTCGTGTCAGGGCTTTTGACAGTGACCTTGCACTGAAGCTGAATTAGATGTTGGGGTACTTTGTTCCTGAAGGAATCTCAGATCTTCTAACAGTAGTCATTTTACCGTGGTGATTGAGTGGAGGGGGGAAGGAGGCTTCTAAGGTTTTAAAGGAACATGTCTGAGCATAATAAGAAATTGTATGTTTTGCCCACAAAATATACAATCAATTCACTTTAGACTACATTCTGTGAGGGGCTTTGATAGGTTTCGAAAACGTGATAAGGGGCTATATCAAATCAAAGTATTATTATTAGGGTTTGCATTTTTGGAAAGTGGAGAACCAATCATGTCACATGCTATCTTAGAACATTTTTAATATTTTAAAATGTTTTGGATGAATCTCATTTTTTTCTCGGTTTGTACCGAGGAACAACTGAATAAGACTCTTTGGTGTTAAATGAAATACTGTATCCCAAGTACTACTGTAGCACATCTGAAATGAAATCCTGTTATTTGCATTCTCAATTTGACAGTCAAAATTATTCATTGTATTAATTGCAATATAAGTAAAATTTTGATATCAAAGTAGATTATATCAGTACTGTACTATCAAAAATGAATCATGTATATCATAATATGTCTTCAAGATTAATATATTAAAGCACTACATTTTTGTATTCAGGTTTGGTTTATATACAAGTAATTTTTAACCAAATATACACACAGATATAGAGGTATGTAGACTCACACACACGCATATATATATACACACACACACACACAGAAATTGGGCTGTATAAAACGCTAATAAATGGACAACAGTATTACCAAATGTGCAAATTAGTCAGAGTAAATAATACCCATTATTTTGCTGCCTTCATAATCTTGGTAAAAAGTGGGTCACTGACATCTTAGTAGAAACTCGGTTTCCTTTTTTTAGTTTTCCATGTTTGCTTAATGCTATATACATCCCTTTGTGAACTTCTGATTCATAGGCGTTATAATTGTTAGGCAACAGGGTTTCCCTGAACTTGCATTCATCGTGAAAATTAACCTAGAGACAAAGAGAGAGAGAAACACAATGATATGTTTGTATCTTCACTGACTTGTAGATTGCTGAGTAAAATACAATTACTTGAATGACTAACATTAAATAATGGATCGAGCAGTGTAACTGTAACTGATGTAAATGGAATAAATAGCTTGTTGCTAATGGAGAATTAGACCTCTGCTTTTGTAGAAAACGTTAGATCTACCTTTGCAGATCTATCTTGATTTCAGCACCTGTTTAAGTCATAACAGAATGCTTGACTATTTGTGTTATCGTACAATCTATATGGAAAGGAATTCAACTTTTGACTTTTTGTAATTGCAATTAGTGTTTTGTCATTGCAAAAAAGTCATTCAATTTTAACATATTTCAAATTAATCCAAAAGTGCAACAACAACTGCGTGCGTTTTATAGAGATTACACATTGATGTGTAATATGTTTCACATAGATTGCTGATGAGACTTTGCATTATGTATCTATTTTCCATCATTTTAGTTGGTTTAAACAGTGGCAAATTCCATCCATGTTCTTTAAATGCCAATTTCATTGCATTCCACAATAAACCTATCAAGTGGGATTGTATATACTGGAGAGACCAGTCACCACTTAAAGTTCAAATGAAAAACATTTGTTAGAATTTGGCACCAAAGTTTGGAAAGGTCATCCATATGTTTCTTCATAAGCCTATGACACATGGAGCAATATTTTGGAGATCCAATTTGCCTTCAAATTATAAATAATGCAAGGATTATTACATGTAATGGACAATTAATGGAATAATAATAATAATCCTTCCATTTGATATAGCACCTTATCAAGCCCCCAAGACATCTCAAAGCGCTTCACAGAATATACTGTAAAGTGAATTGACTGTATATTTTGTGGGCGAAACGCAGCAGTCAATTGCGCACGGCAGTGTCTCACAAACAGTCGTGGATTGAGTAAACAAATTATTATTGTTAATAGTAATAATAATAATCCTTACATTTGGTATAACACTTTATCACATTTTTGAGATATCTGAAATCGCTTTAAATATTTATATTGAAATGCCTATTGCATATAATATTACATTGTACATATGCATATGTACAATATGCGATGGCAATATCTTAACAATAAATTCACAAAAAATAACGAGTTAGGGTGTTGCTAAAATATACAAGTACTGTATGTAGAATCATAAAATTTTACAGCAGGGAAAGAGGCCATTCGGCCTATCATGCCCGTGCCGGCTCTTTGAAAGAGCTACCGACAAGTCCCACTCCCCCAAAAAGTTCCGCCAGGAACTTTATATATCACATTTTTATTTGTTAAAATTGTGTAGGTATTTTTTCTGTTTAGCTGATGATTGTTTCAGTGAAGCAGACGCAAATCATATGACATTTGTAGTAATAATAATACTGTGACTATACCTACCGTTCCATATAACCTCCCCTTGTTATTCATTGCCACAAATAGGCCGCTCTTTAGTCCGTACAGCGTAACGACACCTCTTGAAGCAGTTGAAATTTGTAACAAACCTAAGTAAAAAAATAAAATAATAATAATCCTTGGATTAGGTATACCACCTCATCACATCTTTGGGACGTCTCAAAGCGCTTCACAGAATAAAGTGAATTGACTGTATATTTTGTGGGCAAAATGGAGTTGCACAACTTAATGCAGGCTAACCAGTATACAATGCATGTGACAGGCCCTTAAGACTTGGAACAGGTTTAACAAAATGTACAGAGTTAGAATAGGAGTTCCAATCCCTTCCTGACACATAGCATCATGTTCTGAGACTTCCCCACCCATCCCCCCCCACAAACATTTATTACTTGCTTCCCACTGGGCGATGATTTGAAATAGCACAGGATACTGTGTAGGGATTCACAGCTTATTTATATTTATATTGAACCAAAATGACTTGACAGTGGAATGATTACAAGACGTATCGAATCCAGTACATCTGACTTAAATACAGAGATTTGTCTGGACAGTAAACATTTTTATTACAACCCTGGAATGGATTGTATGCAGAGCTATTTGTGTGTGTGTATATAAATATACATATATATATATATACATAAAAACTATCTTATGGTGAAGTATTTTGGAAAGGAAATAAGGAATCTTAATGTAACAACCTAAGATTATGTCTACATTGCAGATGTATATGTTGTTTATTAATTCTCTACATAGAAAAAAGGGACATAAAATAATAAATAAATATGGTCCAATGAGTATTTAAAAATGTACATTCTAATTCAGATGATAACTCCTTTAACATGTGTAAAATATCAAGCATCCATTTTCTTAAAACTTAAATACACTTCCTTCCTCTGGAAACCTTTAATTCTAATTAAGTCACTAGTTTCATATACTGCTACTACTAATAATAATGATACCTAATTTAATATCTGAAATTGAATGCATAATGAATTCTAATACACTCTCTGACAGGTTGAATTCAGCATTAAAGCTCATTATTGCTGCATTTAAAAAAAATACAACTACTTGGAATAATTTCCAACACTGACTCACTGTACTGGCTCTCGCTATGAACACCGTTTATCCTCGCGTCAGGCAGGATCTGAAGGTGAAACCCGATGCCAACATTGCAGTAAAGTCGCCGCAGTCTCTTGATCCCCAGCAAATAGTCAGGACTGTCCCAGTTCAGCTCTGCATTGTGCCCTGAGATCCCAACCATAGACCTGGATAGCAAAGTCTGCCAGTGTGTTCCCGAGGTTCTGTTAGTCCTGGCTGTAAGTGGATACATGTCTATAGTCCCAGCCTGAAGAGCCAGTAGAGCCAATGCAGCTAACGTCCAGTGGATAGGTGCCTTGAAGGACATAGTGAGGAGCTGTCTTTGCACTATAGACATGCAGTTTCCCAGCTACACACGTGGTTCCAATTGATGGCCCTAAAAATACCACTGTTCTAGCTTTTCTTGCCTTGAGTATCCATACTGGGTCTTATTTTGGGAAGGCAGATTAGTATTGCTGACAAGGAACTGTTGCTTTGCAAGTTGGGAGAGCCACAGAGGAAATGCCAGGAAAGATTAGGCATTGGGTGTTCTGATGGGAGTTTTCCAGCCTATTGAGGACTCTGGGTTTAGATGTTGAAACCTTGAGATTCTTTATTGTGGGATCTCTGGATAGCCAGGGTTAGTTCAACTCATGTGGCCATTAGGGGTAAAGCTGTAAGGCACTATCAACCACAGCACTGATCTCCCAGGATTAGGGTGGGATGTCTATGCAGGAGATCCTGGTGCTCAAACGAGCTGCGGGGGAAATTGGAAATTAGGGCTAAAATGAGGTTTCAGTGAATGTTCCTGCAGGGAGCTGATGACATGACAGATCCCGATCTGAGTTGCTGCTCATTTATCTGGAACGTGGCTTCCTAAATTTAGACAAAGTGTAAAAATTCACTGCAGCAAGCTTCCATGCTCACTCAACATGCGACTTAAAGGGTGGAATTCAAAGCCCTGTCCTGTATGGAAGCTGCAGAGAGAGAGATGGTGATTGGTACCAAATTATGAACATCTCCAAAAGTGATTCAGAGTTTGAATGTATTTGTGGTCTGATGAGATACACAGGATCTCCACCCAAAATATTGGTGCCTGGTTTAATTGGGAAGATTCATCATACCTTCAATATAGGATCTGACCAGATAACTTTCCTGATTTGTATTATGTTGCGATTTGGTTTGTGCTGCAGTCTCGGCTCCATACATAAAGTCTGACATCTTTATGAAATGTAGAATCCAATTCTAATGTTCGTTTATTTCACTTTTATTTCAAGTGCCAGGTTGGCACTTGGTGTAAATGCAAGGAAATTGGTACAACTGTAAATCATTGCATTTATTCACGGGGGAATATAACAGTGGTTAAATGATGATGATATTTCCACTTGCTTTTTTTAAAAAAACAAAATTCCACCAATGATAATCGCCACTAGCCTAAAAAAACAGAGTTCTAGTTAATGCTGACAACTAAACTCTGTGGGTACCACATATGATGTCAACACGATTCAGTCTTGAACGTGAAACTGATGGGGAAGGAGGTGTGAAAGAACATTGGTGATATTGTATAATGCAATCCAGTACTATTTCGATTTTACCACATAAACAGTGTTCAAGATCAGGTTTTAAAAGCAACAGCCAAGAAAGATTGAGAGAGTTCTTAACTAGAGTCAGATGATTAGTTGGAGGCTTCCTCTTGCAGATGGAAGTTAATTCTCAGGCCCTCACTAACCTAAACTTTGGAACTCTGCCCCCCCCTCCACCACCCCCAATCCCTCTGCCTTGCCACCTCCTTCCCCTGTTTTAGATCACGATTGAAGCCCTTTCCTCTTAAACTGTGCTTACGGTCACCCCTTCCCTCCCTCAGGCTATTAAGCGCTTCGAAATGCTGCCCCGAGTGAAGGGCGCTAATATAAATGCAAGTTGTTGTTGTTGTAGGGTAGGAAGCTGCTCTCAATTCTGAAGTGAAGCTGAATACAATGGAACTTTATCAAAGAAACAACTGGGACCATCAAAAGTGTTCTTATTGATAGCAATTTATCCCACAGGTTCCAAACCTTTGTTGATGACTATCCGAGACAAAGGGTAACGTTTCTTATTAATAATAATTCTTGCATTGATATAGCACCTTATGTTGTTGAGACATCTCAAAGCGCTCCACAGGATATACTGTAAAGTGAATTGGGTGTATTTCGTGAGTGAAATTTTTATTAAGAATATTTAAATATTTATCAAGATAAAATCTAGATCTAGAAATGTGGTTTTGCTGAGCCAAAGCTTTGGAGTATTTGGGCAACACACAGTGAACATCCATAGGAATAGTTAACACACTGGGAAAGTGAGCTTTAAGAAGAACATAAGAGCATAAGGAACTTAAGCAAAAAAGGGAATTAGGTCAGTCAAACTCATTCCTTTCACAGATGATATGCAAATCTCCTTATATGGATCCAACCAACTTATTTAATTTTCCAAGAAAGATGAGCAAAAAAAAAATCTCTCCCGGTTCTCAAGATAATGCATGTTTCTGCTACACATGGGTGATGAATTCTTCTGATCTACCATTGACGATAACTTTACATTCAGATTTCAATCCTTGCTTGTGTAAAAGATTCTCTGTCGTATACTCTACCTCTGAGATTCTACCCAGGTGAAAGGCGCTATATAAATACAAGCTCTTGCTATTCAATGTTCTACCCTTGCTCAATGTACGGAGAATTGCAGGCATGAACCAGTCTGTTAATATAATTTAAATACAGTGCTCGTGCCACAACATCCTGCTGTGTCATTAGGCTGCCTTTGCTGGAATGGTGCTTCTACTTTCTTTAGTTAACGTCTGAAACCACAGGACCAATACAAGTGAGATGGAAAAAGCAGGATTAAAAAAAAGTAAGAAAGCACGAACAACCATGCGTAATTTTTCTGGTAAACCTAAACCACTGATGACAGCTTCACGAATTCCATTCTCTGAAACACAAAACTGCCCTCCCATCTTCGTCTTGAAAGAAGGCAGGGATCTCTGGAGGATCACATGCAGTCTTCTGTTATTTATGGTCCAACGCCACTTGCTGCAGTCTATTTGACCACTGCTTCTGTAAACTATGTGAAAACTTTTGTGTGAGTTAATAATAATAATAATAATCCTTGGATTTGATATAGCGCCTTATCACATCTTCGAGACGTCTCAAAGCACTTCCCAAAATATACTGTAAAGTGAATTGACTGTATATGTTGTGAGGGGAAACACGGCAGCCAATTGCGCACGGCAGCGTCCCACAAACAGTTGTGGATTGAGTGACCAAATAATTTTTATTTATTTATTGACTATTCAAATTTCAATTTAAAAATCATGTAACAATTATAAAATAATTTATTTTGCATTTTAAAAAATATTATTAAATCAAACCTGATTCTCTGTGTAACTGCCTGTGCCAGCTTATTATGATATTTACTTCCATTTTAATTGACACATGCTAAATATTTTAAATTCTTTAAAAGGGACGGACACATGAGGCTGATGCGATGAAGTGGCTAAGAATAATGTGTGTGGTTAAATTTAGTGAAACAGTCTTTTTATCATATTCCTTGATACTGCTTCTGTCTAAGTATCTACCTATCTCCGTTTTAGACATCCCTATTGATTTAGGATCTACACTTTTCTGTGGCACATTCCAAATCTTCAAGACCCTCTGTATGAATAAATACTTCCTGGCTTCTCTTTTAGCTGTCTTAGTTATGATTTGAAGGCTTTGCTCCTTTGTAAAGGGTTCCTCTGTCAGAGAGAAGAGTCGTTCATTATCTAAATTGTCACTTTCATTATTTTAAATACCTCAATGAAATTGTCCCTTAATCTCCTCTGCTCTGAGGAACAACAGCAGCAAATCGCATCTTATATAGTGCCTTTCACGTTGGAAGAACGTCACAAGACACTGAAACATAAATTTAAGTCTATTCAATCTCCATCAATAATAATAATAATCCTTGCATTTGATATAGCGCTTTTCACGTCGGGAGGACGTCCCAAAGCGCTTGTTGTCGTATAGAATAGAAGTGAATAGATGTCATTTAAAACCAATGAAAGAAGTCTAATGTTCTTCCAGAGAAGAGGTGGAATTTTCCAGATATTTTTTCCTTTGAATTGGCCGTGTATTTTTATCTTTTTTTTCTTTCACGAAGAGGCGACTGAGTGACTAGCGTCAGAAGTATAGTTGGATGGAATACAGTTTGGAGTGGGAGGTGGATTGGGCAAATTCTTCGAGAAATGGAATTGATGGATCCCGGATCTTGTTCTACTCTTTGCTTTCTATTTATCAATTCCATTTATCGCTTCTTTATTTTGAGCAGAGAGGAATTCTTTATTGACTTATTTCTAATTTGTTAAATTTCAGAATTTCCCGACTCCTCCCTCCACAAACTGTAGATTATTCTGTAGATTCGGATTGGCTCGCGCCAGCGCCTCCGCACTTCAGGCGCTGGCAACATCAGCCTCCACGGCTGCACGCTCAACCTCACTAAACCATCAGGAACCTGGGTGTCTTGTTCGACCCTGAACCATCCTTTCTCCTCCACATCCGTGCCATGACTGGCACTGCCCACCACCACCTCCGCAACATTGCCAGACTCCGCCACTGCCTCACCCCTCAGGCTGCCCAAACCCTCACCCACACATTCATCACATCAAGGCTCGACTACGGGAACTCTCACCTCATCAGCCTTCCCAACTCTTCCCTTCACAAGCTGCAGATCATCCAAAACTCTGCAGCTCATGTACTCTCACGAACCAAGCTCCGTGACCCCATCATCCTCGCCCGACTCGACTGGCTCCCCATCCCCCAGAGGATTGAAGATCCTCGTCCTCACTTTCAAGGCCATCTCTGACCTGCTGACTCCCTACCAATCTGCCTGCTCCATCCGTTCAGAGAGCTCCGGCCTGCTCCAGGTCTCCCGCCCTACCATCGATGGCCGGGCTTTTAGCCTCTCTGCCCCCACACTCTGGAACTCCATCCCACGGTCCCTTGGCCTCGCTTCCTCCCTCGCCTCCTTCAAGGCCAGTCTCAAGACCCTTCTCTTCGATCATGCCTTCGGGCACCGTCCCACCTCTCTGCCTTCCCTCACCCCTACACTACCCCTCCACCATGCTCAGGCCCCAACACCTGACTGTTCAGCGCTTTGGGACGTCCTCCCGACATGAAAGGTGCGCTATAATTATAATTTTGTTGTTGTTGTTGTATTCAGAACTCTACCACACTAAGCTTCATGAGCCAATCACTCCCATCCCTGCCCGGCTTCACTGGCTCCCCATCCCCCAGTGGATTGAGTTCAAATTCCTTGTCCTCACTGTTAAAGCCATCCACGGAACTTTTTGCTCCTATCCGCTGGAACTCCATCCCGGAGCCTCTCTGCCTCACCCCCTCCCCTGCCTCCTTCAAGACTTTTTTCGACCTGCTTTTGGTCACATCCCTCCAACTCCTACCCCTCTCTGATCCAAACCTGCAGCTTGGGTGCAAACCCCTCATTGTCCAACGCCTCAGGATGTCCTCCTGACGATATATATGCAAATTGGTGTTGTTCTTGAAGCCATTCCTAAAATCCTAATCCATTTCAGGCCAATAAAAGAGTTTTCCCTTGATGACCTCTCATAAAATATTTCCTCCTCATCCAAACTTAGTTTAAAATTAAATTTTTCAGTAAGTCTTATGATGTCAATTCCTTAGCTATGTTCCTCGGGTAACATTCTTTGTGGGGGAGGGAGATTATTGATGCATACATCTTTTTATTGCAAAACCAGTTTAAACGATTGACAATTTAAAATGAATAAGTCAAATAGTAAAATAATCTGGTTAGATTTTGATAGTTGATTTATGTTATATTTCGTGTAAAATAGTATGATTTAGCTTAGATTTTTTTTGTCTTACAGCTTGTTAGTGTCACTTAAGGACACAGGTCAGATGAAAACATTCAAAAGCATTGCAGAGAACAGGAAATGTTTATTGGGAAGGCGGAGAGAGAAATTGATGTTGGCAATGTGACTGTAATTGTGGGAGAGAAAAGTTGGCTCAAACAGACAAGCAATGACGTTAAGACAGAATATTTAAAGAGGGAAAAGCCAACAGTGTGTTGAGGAAAGAGAAACCAACAATGCAAAGTCTGAATAATGGTCTTGCTTAGTTTTGTCAATTAAGCGTGCGAGTTCCCAATTTGATGTCCCCAATTTGTGTTTGAATAATTTCTAATTGTTCCATATACATTTTACTTCGATCAACTATCGAACTCGATGACTAAAAATAGTCAGTGAAATAAAAATTCACTATTTACTGCAGTACTGATTTTATCGTTTGTTTACAAAATTATGCCACCTATTTGTTCTTTCTAGTTTCGAAATGACATGTGTTGTTTAGCCCAAATATTTACCCTTTGAGCTGGAATTTGGTTTGATTCTTCCCAGAAGGATGATTGTGATGAATGCCAACAGGACTGTCCCATGGAGTAGCTTTAAGCTAGGGTTCAGTAGCTCCTATTTCTGGGAAGTTAGATTTGTATACGTTTCAGTTGTTTAAACGGCATAAAAGCAGAATCCATGCTTATAATAATGCAGTGCTTGCTTGCTTGATATTAAAAATATTTATTTTGATGAGCAACCTTGGTGAGGAGTTCTGTAGCGTGTTGGTTAGAGCACTTGCCTCGCAAACGAGAGGACCTACATTCGATTCCTGGACGGGGCGAAACCTTAGGCATGTTTCCTGACTCCACTTCCTACTGTTTACCTTGCAGTAAGCAGGAGCCCGGTTGTTAGTCAATTGGTGGATCGCTTTCTGGGAATAATAATCCCTTCAAAAATAATAATAATAATTTGGTCATTCAATCCATGACTGTTTGTGGGACCCAGCTGTATGCAGCGTGCTGTGTTTTGCCCACAAAATATATTTGAAAGGTAACTTGTTTCAATGAACTACTATCTTAATTCCTGCAATTATCAGTACATGTGGGTCAAGGCCTGGAAAGGGGTAACAATTAGACTGAACAAAAGCTTGTAGTTCCACAGGTAATTATAGCCATAAAGGAAGATCAAAGGAGCCAATTCGCTGATGAACTCGAGCGAGTGTTGGTCTATTATCCTTG
Source organism: Callorhinchus milii (assembly GCF_018977255.1). NCBI lineage: Eukaryota > Metazoa > Chordata > Chondrichthyes > Chimaeriformes > Callorhinchidae > Callorhinchus > Callorhinchus milii. The sequence continues at coordinate 29,503,215 of NW_024704746.1, read as the reverse complement.
CAAAGTATCAGTGGATTAATAACATGATCTCACATGTGTATAAAATGCAAATCAAATACAAGGTTACATTTGTATAGTGCCTTTCACGTCGGGAGGGTGAGTGGTTGGGGGTGGGAGGGTGGTCGAAGGCACGATTGAAGAGGAAGGTCTTCAGACAGGATTTGAAGGAGGCAAGAGAGGGGGTGAGTCAGAGGGATTGCGGGATAGAGTTCCAGAGGGTGGGGGCAGAGATACTGAATGCCTGACCGCCAATGGTGGGGTGGGAAGTGTGGGTTCCTGAAGCAGGCTGGTGCCTGTCGAGCGGAGGGAGTGGACAGACTGATATGGGGTGCCCTATATTTTTAAAAAATAATTTCTTTAAAAATTATTAGACATTGTAATGGCATTGCAATTTTTTGGTCACTCTATATAACCAGATTTGTATTACAACACAATTGATAGGAGTAGAGAGAGGTGGATAGAGAGTTGCTTGTGTAAAAGAAGTACAAAGAGGATTATTGAAAGGCTAGGGAGGTGGCATTGAGATTAAAAAATCTGTCCATTTTAATAAACTGGGAGAACAGACTCTATGGACTGAATGGCTTCTGACTGTTCCTATTTCCTATGTTCCTGTTTTAAAGACCAATGAACAAAGATCCCATCCGATTACTACAGGAAGAGTTAAAGTGTTATCAGTTTCTCTTAGGTAATTGCATTCTTGCCTCGTACCTGTGGGTTTGTCCATAAATTGTCACTGCACTTCACAGTAAATTCCATGAAGCACTTTGAGATGGCTCGATGGCATGACAAAGCACTATATCAAATGCAGATTAAGGGTAAAGAAATACTTTAATAGATATACATTGGATTATATATATATATCATTGGCACCAATTAACTCTCCACTTTCATTTGCTAAATCGGATATAAATTCCAACAATCTAAACGTATGAAGCTGGTGCCTTTTATGCAACACGTTCAGTTTCGATAGCTTTTCCTTGTCTGTATGTATATATATATATATACACACTGTATGTGTGTGTATATATATATTATACATACTGGAGGTATGGACATGCAATGATGTATATCTATAAATCCTGTACTTTAACCAGCGAGTGGTGGAGGGGCGTTTGAATTGGAATCATACCATTCCTTTCTGTCAGCTAAGCGCATGGATTTTCATGTGATAGCTGACGTGGGCAGTCAGTAATAACTGGTGAGCTTTATGCAAAGCAAGTACAGTCCATTTGGTTGTCTTAATCATGTGAAACACATCAAAGTTTTCTTCATCTTGTGAATAGAGTAAAATAAGTCTCAGGTGAGAGGTCTATGTGAGGCCAACATAGGAACTATTGGGAGGGTGAGGAGGGGAAGATACAGTACCATGTAAAGCATTAACTCTCTTACCGTGGCATCTAAATTTATTCTCAATGTCCCAAATGCTTTTCACAACTATAAACCTCTTATTTTAAGTCAGCTCTTGGGTAAGATGATGGAATCATTGGAACAGATACCCTAGCATACACTCACCTCATTCCCAATCTTTTTTGCAATGTCATAGTGATCTGAAATAGAGCAGCGAAAAACTGCAATGGCACCAAACCAAAGGAACATTTGCTAAGGTTCTGTCTCCCTGGACTGAAGAACAGTGGCATGTGAAGTTCCGTCAGCATCTATCTTGTGTTACATGTCACAGTCTACAAGTATTTGAATCTCTTAACACATTGTATGTTCATTCAACTTGTGATTTAGATTTGTGAATTTGTTAACACATGGTATCTTTACTGAATATTGTGCAATATGTATTCCATGCATTCCAGAAACTGAACTGGAATTTGACGTTCAAACAGCAAAAATTTGATTCTAAGAACGTCAAAAGTTGTTTTTTTTTTTCGCTCAAATTTATCTCATTCAAGTTAGAGGAGTGTCAAAAAACAGCCTTTTCCTCCCCCATTATGCAATTTAGAGATTATTCAGTTCGGTCATTGATTATTCAAACTAAAGTCTAGAGATGATCAAATAGATTTTGAAATTCACAGTGCTTTTGGTGGAATATTGTAGTTGCTGGGGATTCCGATGCTTTAAGGAAACCATAATTATTGTAATATCTGAAGTAGAACACCATGATTTACAGGCATGTGCATGATTTTTTTTTAAAAAGCACTTCTTTCCCAAGCTAGTTAGTCTATTTTAATAATCCTATAATAATCCTTGCAGTTCATATGGTGCCTTTGCTGGGAATGAAAAAAATAAGATTCACACAACAGTTAATGATAGAACATGCAACCATCTAATATCATACTGCAAAGTACATAAAGACACTTAAAAGAAACATCATCAGCACCAATTAACTCTCTACTTTAATTCGCTAAATCAGATATAAATTCCAGCAACTTAAACATATGAAGCTGGTGCCTTTTATGCAACACATTCAGTTTTGATAGCTTTTCCTTGTTGGATCAATACTAAAATTACTGTAATATTTTAGTTTGGAGGTATATTGATTTGAATTTTAACTCCCACTGCTTTAACCACCTCACAAGTAAGTGTTCTCAGAATTGAGTCAGTACAATTAACGGTTTTGAAGTTGTTGGATAGTCCAATGGACGACCTTCACGGTTTTGAGTGTTACTTGAGTTTGGACATGCACCACTGATCTTTATTTGTTTAAAATCCAACAGATATTCCTGGAATTCATATATCTGCTTAATAGACGTCACATAACTAAGCACATTTACAGACCTGACCTCAGCCCTTGGCAGGAGTGATTTAGAGTGGGAAATGAAATCAGATTTCCTACTCCAAATTACAACTACTGGAAACAGTTTCCAGCAGTACAAAAGGTGAATCAATCAAGAATCAACGGTTTCCTAATTGTACCTAACAGAGAAGTGACCCAGCTAATTTTTACATGGTTAATATTTAATATGAATTCAGTTGAGATTTTGATGCACAAAAATAGATGAGCGGTTAAGATGGGAATCATCCTTAATGTACAGGAAGGTTAGGTGACCAGTAGTGAGAAAAGGTAGACAAGACCCTTTTTAGTGATCCGCCACCTTGTGGTTTGATTGAGAAATGACAAAATACTTTACGTAGTAAATTGATGGATTTAAAGTTATTGGATGGATGAAACAGTGACTGGATTAGTTTTTGGTTAAAATATATTGCATATTTAAATGTATATGAAAACTATAAACAAAGGAATGTAAAATTAATCCGATTGAGTACTTTTGAATTGTATTTTGGGTGTATTTTTTGGTGAGTATAAGATCTGGAAGCAGAACAGTCAGACCAGGAACTGTAGTCTAAAGCTATCTGCCATAGGAAACCTTTTACTGACCCTTCTACTTCAGAAGAGATATACTCATATTGACCCTTGATTTCACTCTTAGGATTGGTCTCTATATCAGGCTTTAAAAATCTTCTTTCAAGAAAAAATATGGACAAAAATCCTGCACATAAGTATCTTGAAGTTTTTCATTTTTTCCACAATTGAGTAGTGAGAAAACATTTTGGCTGTTTGTTTCTCAGAAAACCCATAGGTACCAGGATGGATCAAAGTCATGGGGGTCAGCAAATGACTTCTGAGTTATGGCATCTTGTTGCTGTGTTTCTGCTGCACCTTGTGTGCTGTAGACAAAACCATGTTAGAAATGTAGTTTTGCACTGGTTTGCACACGCGCAAGTTGAAGACGGCTACAAAAATGAAAATGTACTAGGACGAGGGAATCCTGCTACCTTAGATCTGAGTAGTTAGGAATTAGTTTGAAAACAGTCTCAACTTGCAGCTCCTGCAAGTGAATAAATACTTTATTTATAAGTGTGCAAATACGAACAATGATTCCAGTTAAATGTGATAACAATAGTTTACTTAATATGAATTTGGATTAGTGATAGAACAAATTATTTTTAAGGCAGAGGGATTTTACATGACTTCTACAACGAAGGATCTGTATAATGAAATGGACAGAGATTGGAATTTGTTTGAAACTTTTAAGAAAAAAATTAAAATGACACTTGTATTAAGAATTACAGCTGTGAATTTGAATATTTATGGTATATAACCGGTGTTGTAAAAAATGCAAGTATTATGATTCTGTTACAACTTACTGCAACCATAATAAATCCAAGTATTTGTTTAGATGTACACTAAGGTTTTAGAAAAGATCCTTTATTTCCATTGCAGCATCCCATTAGCCTGATTTCTTAACACATTTTATTCTTCATTCACTTCCTGCTTCCTTCCAACTTGGCTTGAGTGTACTTGACATATCTCAGTGACTGTTGTTCTTGATCGGAGTTTTGGAGGTCAGAGTCAGGGTAGACGACACTCGAAAAATCTGAGGTAGCATGTTGCTCAACTGGTAGAACATTTCCTCAGAGATACTCTGCCAAGATAAAAGTATTGGCATTACATGGTGGGGAGGCAAGTTAACAGCATTTAAGCCACACCAGAATAGGCATTACAATTTATTACATTGTAAGGAACTTGTGCTCCTCATCAATATCATGCGAATTGTAGAAAATGTACATTTGGATATAGAATCAGGAGAGTCAAATTTGGTTGTAATTCTTTCTCCCTCTCCCCTTTTCCATAGTTATATGATCTGCTGACTCTTATTGATCAGAATCACACATTAAATTGTACTCTAGGAGGATTCAGTATCTTTAGGAAAGGATGAAAAAGATTCCTCCCTTCCGACAGCCGGGTGTCTGACCATTGGAAAACACATTACCATGCTTGTTTGAGAGTAGGCAAACCAACAACAACATTTGTATAGCGCCTTTCATGTCGGGAGGACGTCCCAAGGTGCCGGACAGAGTACAGCATTTCAGACCCGAGCTGGGGTCGGGGCGGGGAAAACCAGATGATATTCCACATAAGCAGGAACTTTCTCTATGTCTGGAATAGAGTGCACACTCTCTCCTTAGAGAGATGCACCCTGTTTACCTAATGCAATGTGTTGGGCACAGGCTCACAAGAAGTAAGGTTTCGGAATGTGTTGCCATTGTGAAAACTATCCCGTAGAGTGGTTAGTGCATTTGCCTCACAAGTGAGAAGACCCGGTTCAGTCGCTGGGTGGGACGAAACCTTAGGCAAGTTTCCTTACTCCAAACGCCTCTGCTTACTTAGCAGTACGTAGGAACTCGTTTTTAGTCGATTGGTGGATCGCTTTCTGGGGGTAATATTCCCTCAAAAAAATAATAGTATCTCAGTGATCAGAAGTAAAAGTTCAAGAAGTGTCTTAGCTGTTATTTTTAAAACTTTAAAAGAAAAACGCACAAGGCACATTCTGCTGCTTCTTGGTTACTTTCAGAGCAGATAGATCAGATTCTGTTCACTGAAGTTTGGTATGTTTGCTGCTCCTAGAAGTGGAGAGAATTTAAAATTGATTTTTGGAGGAAAAAAAATCTGTTTGAGTCAGGATAAGGGCTACTAACGAGTCTGAAATCTATGTTATTTCTGCTGCTTCCCTAATTCCTACATCAGAGTGGTCATTTGCTCTCTGAAACTGCATAAGCTAACTCCGGCCAGGCTATTTTGCCCACAAAATACAGTCAATTCACTTTACAATATGCTCTATGAAGCGCTTTAAGACATCTCAATGATGTGATAAGGTGCTATATCAAATGCAAGGACTATTATTATAATGCAGTGAAACAATAGAAATCATGTGGAAAAACTGTCAATATTAGTGGTAGCACAAATAAGCAACTTTTATACTTTTCACATCTCAAGGGTGTTACACAATTAAATTGAATTTATCTGAAAAAGGATTAAAGATACAATATTATAAATGACAAAGTTCTGCATTTATTTTCCTGGTGACAGCACAGTGTAAATAAACCTTTCAGTGCTCCAGTCTGCTTGTTCAACTGGATCACTAAACACATTATCAGAACAACGAGTTCTCCATGTCTCTTGGCTAAAGTTCCTCTCTTACTCAAATTCAGCAACAAAAAAAAGATTAATTGGGTCATTGCTTTTGGCAGCTGTTCCAGGCACCGAATAGTTGCTTCGTTTGACTTAACAACTTAAAGGTAATTTATGTGAATTGCTGACGTGAGAAAGAGCCACAAACACAAGTTTAATAAAAAAAACTGTAAGAAATCCAGTTGTATAAACAATAGCATGCTTTAGAAATACTCCAGGCTCCCCAGCTTTTCTGTGCAATAGGCTGCAAACTATCCAGAACTCTGCAGCCAGTGTCCTCTTCCGTACAAGGCTCTGTTAGCCAACTGCCCCCAGCATTGCTCGGCTCCACTGACTCATCATCCCCCAATGGATTGAGTTCAAGATCCTTGTTTTTTCATTTAATCCCTCCGTGGTCTCACCCCACCTGAGCTCTGCAACTTCTTTCACATTTACCATGCCTGCCATTCCCTTTGCTTGGCCGCACTATCCTACTCCACAACCCTCATTCTATCCACCCCCAATTATTTGTTGCTCACTCTCTGGAATTCTGTTTCCAGGTCTTTCTGACTTGCTGCCTTTCTTTCCCTCTTTCAACGTATCAAAATGTACACCTTTCACTCCTTCAGTTCCCATCCTCATCTCTGGTATCCAGCCAGAAATGTCAAGTGCTTTGGGACATCCTCTCGATGCAAAAAGCACTACATAAGTGTAAATTGTAGTGTGTACATGGATACAGAGCAAAGGAAAGGTACAGTCCTGTTTATTCCTAACCACAATTCAAAACTGATGATAACTAGCAATAAATTTCCAGTTATACTAGAACTTGCTCAATCATATTACATCATGCCTCATTCCAGATCGTGCACACATTACAATAATATTTAAATACGTATATATGCAGCACCAAAACAAAGTTGTAGAATGTGGTTTGCATCTACTGTTTCCCCCATCACATATCTTAACCATGACATCTCTAGGAGGCATCTAATTCTCAGGAATTAGGCAAGCAGGATGCAACCCTCCAGGGAGAGTGTGCGCATACCACTCCAATAAATCTCTGGAATTTCCATATACTGTAGAAGGATGCAAGGTGTAAGGAACTTAGCTGTTTTCAATGTTTAACTGCCAACCCCACTATGAAGCAGAAATCAACACATTTGCAAACCACAGAACATTTCTTGAACTATAATGTGCTTAGAATTTAATGAAATGCAGGAGCTTCATTTCTCTTCATTTTCAAATGTTTGAATATTAGCTCTGGAGAATATAATCAGGTGTGTTTATACAAAAAAAAGTGTAAATACAAAATTAGATATTGTACCTGAGGTACAAGGAACTGTACTGTGCGAGACGTTCCTCCATCCCAGGATGCCATTTCCATCATAAAACCTGTCATAACAAAGAATCAAATTAGAGAACACTTAGGACAGCATGGGTTAATAAGACAGAACCAGACTTAGATTTGCAAAGGATACTATATACTTGATTGTAATAGAAATTTAACATGGACAAATAAAAATCATGGAAACTGATAAGTCCAGTAGTGAGGATCCGATAACTCTTGCATTTGATATAGTGCCTTTTTATTTTGTGAGGATGTTTCACAGAATTTTACTATAAAGTGTAATGATTGTGGATTTTGTACATGAATGCGACAGCCAATTGCGCACAGCAATGTCTCAAACAGCCATGAAGGGAATGATCAATTTTATCTGGGGGATTGTTGGCCAGGATACTAGGAGAAACTCCTCTTTTTTGAATAATGCCATGGGATCTTTAACATCCACCTTAACAATAGATAAGACCTCATTTTAATGTCTCATCCAAAGTACGGCAGCTCTGATGATGCATTTTTAGAACTATAATCTCTGGTTGTTCATGTTTGGTTAGGTTGAAAATCATAATCATTAATGTGCAACAAGTAGGATACTAGTCTGTGGAGTGAATTCTGGAGCTTCTTTACTCCCTCAACTTCACTCACTGCTATGGACTGTTGTCTTCATTTATTTAATGAAGGAAGCTTTGCAATTGAACTATTCATTTTTTTCTGCCTGGGAATCCTACCCGGACTAGACGGAGGGAAGTCAAGAATTATCATGATGCGTCTAAGATTGGCAATTTATTTGCATTATTTATAAGGATGTATAACTTACTAACCTTTTACACACTTGAACACCAGCTCTGCTCTTTTCAAACACCAAGGTATGGTCATCTCCTTGAACAAACACAAAAATAGACTCGCTCTCAATAACTTGAAATATTTATCAAAGACTTTTATAAACAGCTTTCATTTATTTTTCAAAAAAAGTTAAACACTGTTCCTGCATTGATTGTTTTTCATTTTTACACAGTTAATGTAACCTTTGGGATAAAAGTAAAATATAAACCAAGCTGTATAATGCTTTTCAGCAGAATTATTAGATGACATGCACCATTAAAGTTGTTGACAGCAATTTGCAAGATATGATTCAACATTATAGTTCTGATGAAATATTTAGGGATTGGTTAGATTATCGTTTACATTCCTATGCTCCAATAAAATGTGACTAATGTTATGAAGTTCAGACTGGCATTGTCCAGTTACCAGAACTCAAGAGATTACAGACTAGTTATCTAATATTTTATGAATTAAAGAGATGTGTGTTTTTGATGATATGAAAAAGCTTCTTCCCTTCCCCCAGTACCCCAATCTCCCAAGGTCACACACTTGCCATCATTAATGTAGTGTGGGGAATCATGAATGCTAATGTGTTCTATTTTACATTTGTCAAATGAGCAAACAGTAAAAACAAGGCAGCATGATTTACATGAAAGGAAATAATACTAATAGTGATATAGGACATTAAATGTAGCGGAATTTTCTGCATTTTCTTTTAGTGGAGGAACCCCAAGTAAATAAATCATTATTGCTGAGAAATTGTGCACACTGATGCACAATGAATCAAGTTATTTGATCACATTCTGTGCATATAATCAGGAAAGTTACGCAACTGTTATTGAAGCGAGTCTTGGTGGAAATCAGTCTTTCGAGATATTATTTAAGTAAAAATCATGGATTAGAGAACACGAAAGGTCACTTGCTTGGGAAGTACAATAAGACAAAAGTACGTAGTTTCACAAAAAGCAGATGGAATGAGTGTTTTGGCATTCCATAATGTTGCTCTTGGATCTCACTGCTTCCAGTTAACATTTAGCTTTACAAAATCCAATAATTTTGTTGTGGATCAGAAACTACAGCATTTACTGAGAGGAACTAAATCAGATCAACTTTTCCAAGATGACACAAAGATAACTCGCCTTCTACAAAACTGATTTACTCTTTAAACTAACATTGTCCTTATAAGAGTTTACTTGTTTCTACTATTACTATGTGATGCACATTTTGGAGTTTGTTCTTTTTCATTGTTCAGTTTTTTCAACGTATTCTCAAACCCACATATTCAATTTTACTACAATAATTGCTTGTCACTTCAATCCATTTTGATTATTTCTTCCTTAATAATTTTATTGGTTTATCTAATCAATTCTAGTTAAAGCATTTCAGGTAGTAACATCCAACCCAAATTAAATGTGATAAACACATTTAATCTTTAAATGTTGAACGTAAATTACTGTTCAGTTGTAAATTAAATATGTCAGAGTAGAAACAGGTGGAGGGTTGTGTGGAATATAAACACCGGCACAGAGTAGTTGGGCCGAATGAACTAGAATGGCCTATACAGACTATGTATATATCAATATAGTGGGGTAATAAGACAGATCTAATGGTGGAATATTGCATTCCCTATGGCTAGGTGGGGATGCTTTGAGACTATATTGAGCCTACTGCTAACAAACAAAGCATGCTGACAGTAGTTGTGAAATATGTAGCCCAGACATCTTTGTACTAAAAACAATTGAGAGAAGGATGCAAGACTTAAAAAAAAAAATACTAGCATGTGAACAGAAACAAACTTTAATTTTAATCACAAGCCTAAATTGCAATACTTGAAAATTGTTCTGGCCTCTCTTAGCTTTCTCGGACACTTAATTATTTTAACTTATTTATTTCCTTGCATCATATTTTCATGGCAATACGGTCCAGCTAAATAGATACATTCACTGAGCCATTTGGAGGAAGCTTAAATTTTCCCCACTTTTGAACCATATAATTTATATGTTTCTGTTACCAAAGTTGTTATTTGCATTTTACCAAATAAATCAGCTTTATCTTTGCTTTGTCTAAATGTTGCTGCTTACCTCAGACATGTCGTGCACCAACAAAAGAGGAATAGTTATTGTAGTGATGTCATGAGTGCAACAGACTTTCAGGATATTCCTTAGGCCCATAATTGCTGGATCACGAGCATTAATGTTGTTCGATCTCAAGTTATCATCTACACACAGATGAAAGACGACATGGACTTCAGAGAGATTGGAATGTCGTGAAATGTAAAATTCTCCTGCAGATTAAATGAAATTTTTATATTTAGCAAATTAAGTTGCATTGTTTATTGTAAATAAACAAAATAGTTGAAGCTCCGAAGGAAGAAGACATTCCGTCATTAACTCATTGTATTTGATGGTCCAACCTACCTGGCAAAATATTTGATGGATTTCTTTCAGCATTCTTAGACTTATCTTCATTACCTCCATTTCCATTTAGTAGTTCTTAGAAAATAAATTCGTAGTTAATTATTTTACTGATCTTTGCAACATAATGGCTATTTACTTCCATACACATAAGCAGTTTAGTATCTCAAATGTACCTGCTGTGAGGTTCTCCAAAATACATTCCAATGTTTTTAAATAAATCAGTAACTTGTAAAAACAGTACAATGGCTGCTTGTATATCCATCTGTCACTTTGATGAGATACCAGTTGTAATTTGATAGCTTATCTTGTTGACATTGTTGAGTTACACGCTTTCTAAAAACTAAGTATCACAAAATACTAATTGCAAATATTCTAAATAGCAATAGTGCTATTTTACCTTTGGATAATACAGGATGTAGAATATTCCTACATTTCTAATATCACTAAAAGTGTTTTGAAATGTGTGAAACTGCTATCACTTTCAAGGCACTTTGCTTCTTGTGATTTGCAAGTATGAGGTACATACTCTCGCAAACCAGACTACATAACGGCTCGCTTTTATTTTACAAAAAACAAACCAATTGAAGGTATACTTGAAATTCCAGTATCATAATCCATTAATAAGAACAACAATGAAATAAGAGAGAGACAAACAGAATTCTGAGCTGGAAAGAATTAAATGAATGACAGTTATCAATTAGCATTGACACCTATGCACTAAGCAATGAAGTGGTACGGAATGGATTAATACACATGATACCCCACATGCTGAATTTTCAAGATTAGCTTTGCTGGCAAGCCATCTGTGGAACAGAGTCCAAGCGGTTCCTCAAGAGCCAAGGGATGAAAAAATACACTGGGCTGTTTTCAAGCCAAGCAATTGGCAAAACAACTTTCGTTTATATAGTGCCCTTCATTCATGGTAGCGTCTCAGAGCGCTAAAAAGCCCGGAGATGGAGAAAAATACCTTGAAAAGGTCTAACAAAAAAGTTGTAAGAGGGTGTGAATATCTGGCTGAACTAAACTGTCCTTCATGATTAATAATAATCTCGGGTCACATATTTACAAAGGTTTAAAAAAGAATTTCCAAGTAAGCACATTGCAAGCATATTTCAATATATAGTCAAGCATTCAATCAATGATTAACAACCATGTCGGATATTCAAGGGATAGTCTATGCTGGTAGGATAGCCAAGTGACTGTGCAGCCACCTCTAGTGTTACCACTCCAACCTGGGGAGAAGCGGGTAAGGTATATGCGTAACCTCCAACATGTTTGACACACAAGAAGCAACAGTAGGAGCAAAGCACATTTAACATGTGCATCGTTATTAATGTATATATTTTAAGCAGCCCATTGTGTACGTAATAAAAGTTCTGTAAGATTATATTTGTGTTGCTTAATTTTTTTAAGGCTTTTAATTAATCTTTATATACACTTAGAATGTAATCTATCCATAATCATTTAATAAGGTTGGTTTGATTTAATGACTAGCTTAGCAGGGGTTAAAAGTAGCTTTGCTGGACCGGTTGAGGTCAGCTTCTGATTACATTTCATATTTTCCTGGGAAGATGGTCACTCCTCTGAGATAATGAGCAATCAGGTCCTTGTGCAGATGTAGGAACAATGAACCTTAGAAAGTAAAGGCTGCAGCCTCAGACACCTGTCTATCTCAAGGCTGAGAGAAACTCAAGCTGGAAAAGGCTGCAAACACAAGGTGTCCATCTCTCTTTCTCCCTTTCAGTTCTTTTCCCTTTGGAAGAGTCTGCTCAAGGTCACTAGCAGCTTGCGAAGGGTGGGGCTTCGTTCTGTAACAAGGGGAGGTGGATGGAGTTATAAACACTTAAATGAAAGATGTAACTTTGAAATAGGGGGAAGTCGTCGTAAAGGGTCAACCCTTTGTCCCAGTGGGATTGGGTAATATCGATCTTACTGTATCTAGGGTCTGTTAGAAGGATAAGCTAGGCTCGTTGTCCGACTCTTTGGCTGTCTATTATTCAATAAACATTGGATTATTACACCACCGTATTGGTTGTCTCCATCCGAACATCTTACAGTTTGTATTCCCCTCCTCTGGGGTTATAAATGCTGAAAACATTTAAAATTATTAATATATATACATAATTCATCACAGATTTCCTACTTGAATGAATGAGTATTTCTAATAGGTATGATGGAAATTGCTATAGTAACATTGCTTTAATTTAGAACTTGTAATGATTTCAAACACAATACATAATCAAACAAAATAGATAAAATTATGTGACATATTTCTCCTCTTACCAGCTTTTTCTTTTGCCTTCTTGTTACGTTGCGCACTTGCAAACAGTACAACTTGTTGAACAATCTCGAGCTGCTGTTCAACCCGAGGGAAATGGAAGTCTGTACACTCGTGGCTAACTGTTGCAAAATCTGACAAGTAAAAATAAATGCAAATGCACGTACGTAAAACGTAATCATTAGGCTTCCTATACTTAAAAGGAAAAATAAAAAAGCAGCAAACCACAGGTAAAAGCACTTTCCGAATTTTTAATAAACAGGAAATGTAATGATAATCTAAATGTGCAAACTAAATCTGCATTAAATATAAGCATTGTATTTGCTGCTTTCTTACAATACCTCCCACAAAATATACAGTCAATTCACTTTACAGTATATTCTGCATATTATAAGACGCTATATCAAATGCAAGGATTATTATATTATTACCTCGTTTGATGCCACTATAAGAATTGATGCGGTTATCAACGAGCAAGACAAGCCCACAGAGCGAGGTGGAGTACAATGACAGTGCTGTCTGGAGTCTCTGAAGTTTAACTCCACTTCGATGATTTTGTTTGTGCTTGCAAAAATCAAGGATATCTGCTCTCACCAATCGCAAGTTGTGCATTGTCTTTAATTGAGCTCCTGCAAGAAACATGGCAAAAATACTATTCTTTAAATGTAAAATCTTGAATATTTTAAATAGTTAAATAGCGAGAACACTCCCAAAACTTTAAATGTAAAATAATGGCTCACCTAAATGTATCGTAAAGCTTTCTTCCAACAGACTTTGTTCTTCAAATACTCGTTCATTTGGTACATTTGATTTACTTTGTTTAACTTTGATTTCCTCACTTTATAAGAGAGGAAAGAGATGAAATATATTAAAAGATCACTAAGTGTTAACATGGCAATCAGTTTGAAGCAACTGATTTGCTTCCTTTCCACCTGTGCAAGATTTGGACTCAAATTCTTAAATTGTTCAGTCTTTTTTGTTAGTTAGAAATGATCCCTTTTCTGAAGAAACACTCACATGAGTTCATGAAGGTCATAACACATTTCCATAATTACAGTTTAAAACATAGGGTAATGGTATGATTTTCATCAGATTGTATTTTTCAATTTATTCTAATTACTCTATCGATAATAACAATCCTTGTATTTGATACTGCAGTTATCATTTATAGGTGAACTCATCAGCCAAGCTTTGTATAGCAATTATCCACAAATAGCCAAGATGTCAATGATTAATTTTGTCTGAAGGATTGTTGATCGGAACGATGGGACAGAAAGTTCCTTCTCTTTTTGAATAGTGCCATGACATGTTTAACTTCCCCCTGAACCTCGGTTTATCATCTCATTCGACGAATGATCCCTCTTACAATGCAGTGCTCTCCCAGCACTGGAGTGGCAGCTATGCTGGAAACAGGAAGAAAGTCAGTTATTGCATATTTTAATAACAACAACTTGCATTTATACAGCAATCTCCACGCCGGGCGACGCCTCAGAGTGCTTAACCTCAAAGCTTTAACCTCAAACTTCAAAGAACACTTAACAACTGACATTTTGGTTGGTTGGTAAAGATCTCATGACCTGATAATTTTACAATAATATATCAAGTGTCATAAAAACATAAGGTTGTGTCAGCCTGGCTCAGTGGTAGCACTCTCGCTGCTGAGACAGAAGGTTGTGGCTTCAAGCCACACGTTGGGATTTGGAATCACGTAGTCTAAATCGACACTCCAATGCAGTGCTGAAGCAAATGTCAGAGTGTCAAATGTGCTGCATTGTCAGAGGTGACAATGTTAAACTGAGGTCCTGTCTGCCTGTTCAGGTGGATGTTAAAATTCTCATGGCTCTATTTGATTCCACTATCTCATTGCCTGGTGTCCTCACCAATAATTCCCCTTAATAACATGGCTTCGCAGTATAATCCTGTGAAGTGCTTTGAGACATCTTGATGATGTGATGAGGCGCTAATTTATTTAAAAATTACCTGACTGAACTGTTGTTAGGATTTTGCATATCTTGATGCAGTTTTATTACCCATTCTTGGTATTCTTGTTTCTGGATAGCCATTAATTGCTTAAGTTCATTGGCCCATTTATTTTCCAAAACCTAATAGTAGAAATTATAACAAAATACAGAAAAAAAATCAGTACAACAACAACTTGCATTTATATAGCGCCTTTCATGCAGGGCAGCGTGACGGTACTTAGATATGTATAAATTCTCAACAATGTTACTGAAGTTTAAATCTCTGCAACGACAGGCTTCTCTACCGTTAGCTTATTTGTCATGCATCAATATAGTTCATTGCGAAACTCACAAATACAGTGTGAAGATACTCAGCCAGAATAGTACCGTGACAGTGAATAGAGATCTTTATAGAAAGCAGTACTCAGTTAACTGCAGATTAATCAACACTAGAGATGAATATTTAGCTTTTCTCTTCCCTTTGCAGGGCTTTGTATTAGCACCTTCTTACTTTTTGATTTTTTAAAAAAGGCATAAAATGTACAAATTATCGAATCCCCAATAGCATCAGGTGACAAAATGGATTAAAGTATAAATTCCATTTTTTTCCCATGCTTACTAAAGATTAGTAAATCCTTTTATACTAGCATTTTCCTGTGCTAACAGAATACAGGATTGATGTTATGCTCTCTGCAGTCGGAATTGCATTACCTGCTGCGATTTGAAATGCTCGGCAGCAACTAAGTTTACGTCCTGATCTGTAAGGCTATTTCCTAGTTCTTGCATCACTTTATCCATTTCCACAGATTGTCTGTTCGGAAAAAAAAAGTAGAGGTATTGATTTAATGAGAAAGGATGAAAATGCCAAACCAAATACAAAAAAAAATACATGATACACTCTGGATCAAGATCACATCAGGACAAAATAAATTTGTTGCTGGAATCCAATGACTGTGCTCAGTGTTGTCCAGTTCTCTGTTTCCCTTTGTTGGCTGAGTTTTGAACGATTCTTGTCTGGGTTTTGATGGATTATGGAAGATGAGGTAAATAGTCTTGATGATTGATGAGGGAATATAATTTAACAGTCAATTATTATTCATAAATTTAAAAAATGCACAAACCTTTCCTGCAACTTCTTTAGTTCTATATCCCTTTCACTAATAAGTTCTGAAACTCTTACAAAGTAATTGTGTTCCAAATTGAGCAGAGTCTCAGAAGCTGGAGAATGAATCAGCTCATGATAAACATCTGCAAAGTCTTCATCCCAACTCGGCTCTTCGGGCCTTGCATGTTCCAATGTGGTCTAGGAAAAAAAAATGTAAATTTAAATATTTGTAAATATAATACAATTTGTACATTTTATTAAATGAAGATATTGTAACTCGACTTGACACATGACAAAGTAATAGGGGAAAACCAAATGAGCCGACCAACATTAAGAAGTTAAGCAGCTGTCCATAAACATAAATATTAGACAATATAATTTAAACTACTCCCGTGCTCAGTTTTTTCTGACAAATACACAGACTGACTAGATCTTAAGCAATGATGGCATTAACAATCATATTATTTCTACTAGACCCGAGTTACTGTGAAGATAATCACATTATAATGGTAGCCTAAATATTGATAGAAAAGAATCATTATTCATTGATAATAGAAATTATCAACTGATCTTCCAACTATCCTTAAAAATAATCTCAGTCAAGAAATGGTACCCTTCCAGCGTGACAAGTCACCACTGAAGTCGCTTCCCGGGTGCTGTGCACGTGCTCATTCATATCACCTCACCATTTTATGAGATCACAATATTTCAAAGTCCATTTCATAATCTTTCTTCATATCTCTTATTGTCTTTATTTCCCAAGTTACTATCTATCCTCTCCTATAAATGCTTAGATTTTACATTTGAGTGCATCCGGGGCAGTGCATGACATATTCTCAGAACACAATATTTAACAAAGTCAATCTTATAATTTAAAACCATACCTCATGATAAGCTTTAGCCCAGGCATCAGTTAGCTGTTCTACACCCATGTCACAATTTATAAATTTGTCTAAGGCCGTTTCAGCTTGCTGGTCATAACTTTTATTGGTTTCTTCCTCTATAAACTGGTCAAGGGCATTTTTTAAATCTGTAAAAGAAATGTTTTTTTTATTCATGATTTTTCCTTCCCCCCTCCCCCCCAAAAAATCACTTCAGTTGATTTAATCTATTGATTTCTTTTGGATCAGTCTAATCCGATCAACTACATTTTTAACAGAACATTACACAACTGATAATATTGCGTTTTGGGAATTATGCTTTAATCTGAAGCAAATGGAACTATCTGACAAGTATAGGCACAGACACGATGAGCTGAATGACTTTCTGTGCAGTAAATTTTCTATAGTTCTAAATGCACAAGTAGAAATAGGAAGTGATTTGCTTGCTACAATCAATTAGTGTAAAACTACTAGAGGAGCACAGACTCATTTGAAGGGTATTTTGTGTTCCAATTGAAATCTGGAGTTAAAAGGCAGAAAAATATTAATAGGAAACCTAGGATATCGTTGGAAGGATAGGGGCAGGAAAATGGACAGGCTCAGATCAAGATTAATTTTCTACATTTGGCAGAAGAAAGGATTCCTGGTTGAAAGGAAATGTGTAGGAGGGAGGACTCTCTCCTAATCAGGTTAAGGCCTGTAAGATGGGTGTCCAAAATAAAAAAAATAAGCTTGAGGATTGAGGGAAAGGAGAGGAACTTCATCCTAGGAGACCTTGCTAGACCTGTAAAAACTGTTCATGCTGCATCAAGTCTCTTTTACTTGTCTGCCCCATCAATTTAAAGGAACGTTGTATCTTCATTGAACAAAGGATTGTACATACTCAGATATTCAAAAAATTGATGTTAGGAGGGAGAATTGACAGCATGAAATACGGCACAGTAGAGCAGCTCGAGGTGAACTTTTAATTGATTGAAAAAAATATAATTTTACTTACCATTCTCAACAAAACATGGAAGATTGTGTAGGAGCATAAGCCGTCCATGTAAATCACTCATACTCCCTTTCATAGGGATCCTCAGGGGCGCAGTTAATATACATGATTGCTGTCCTGCCTTAAAATTAAAGATAAAATCTTTTTCCAAAGAACGAAAACTGGCAGAACTTTCTTTCATTCTTGTGCTCGTCAACATCTCTGCAGTTCTGAAATCAACAGTTAACATATACAGAATTTACTGTAAAAAAAAATATTTTGGGAATTTCCAGCATTTTTTTCTAAAACATTATAGGTAAATTACCCATTACAGGTAATTCAAGATAAAGCTGCTACAGAAAGCTTTCCTCTCAATCCATAGAAAATAATACTGCAATCTAGATCTATTGAAGTGACTACAGTGTTCTGAAGCAGAAGAATAAAAAATACTCCCAGTAATTAAATATAGAACATAATAATGATAATTATTGCATTTGGTAGAGTCTTTTCCGTTGGGTCGATGTCCCAGCAGTGCGGCAGTCAATTTACGCACAGCAATGTCCCACAGCCAACCATGAAATGAATGACCAATTTTATTTGGGGGATTATTGCCAAGACAATAGGAGAACCTCCCTTCTCTTTTCACATAGTGTCTTCAGATCTTTAACGTGCGCCTGAACAGGCAGATGGGGCCTTGATTTAACGTCTCATCTGAAGGATGGAACCTCTGACAAGACTGCGCTCCCCCAGCACTGTATTGAACTGTCAGTATGGACTCTTGAGTTCCAAGTCGCAAAGTGGGGCTTGAATCCACAACCTTATGACTCAAGAGATGGGAGTGCTACCAACTGAGCCAGACTGACGCACTACATAGGGACTAATACAATGATAACATAACTTTATCCTGATCTCATAGGCATTAAGCGAAAATAATGTTTTGTTCAACAATAAATAACAGTAAATACAGTGCTGTTAATGCACCTAGACTAGTATGGTAGAACCCCAAAAAAGTTCAATTTCCTTCAATAACTGTACTCTCCTCCCACGTCTCAGATCCTATGGTCATCATTACAACTCATAAAAGGTTATTCAGCTATGTCCCAACCTTAAAGTTTACAAGACTCAGTCTCATTTTGCAAAGTTAACAACTTTACAGTAATTCTGAGAAATGGTTTAAGATGTCATCCTGACGTCAAAGATGCCATAGTAAATCTAAGGATTATTACTAACATTTTAAAATTAACAATATCTGAAATTATATTGTTTAAAAGCAACTTTAAAATAAGAACATTGTATTTATAAGCTTTAGGATGACATCCTGAAAGATTTGCTCAATAAAAGTGTGGTTTCAATAATTTATTAACATTGCGTTTGATTCTAAAACACCAGTTTAGTTTAAACATCAACATCCTGATCTTAAAGTTAATGAGGTAATATAAAAATGTTAGTTTATGGAGTCTGGCCACAAATATCCAGAGCTACGTTTGCAAATATGTTGAAATGTGTTGCTGAGGGCAATCAAGCTCTTAAGCACCCAACAGTAAACAGGAAACTGACAGATAAGTTAAATAAACCATTTCATTTCACTAAGAAAAGGGTCATGTGAGCTAACGCTACCATTTAGACCATCGTATCATAGGATTACTTAAAAAATCTGAAAGGGTCATTAAGCGCAAAAATTACAGTTCTACATTATTTATTATGTCCTAATACCTGTCCTCTCACCAGATCACTCAGCCCCACATCTTTGTCATGACCCGCTCTGCCTTCCCCCATCTCTGCAACATCGCTTGGCTCCGTCAGCGTCTTACACCACAGGCGGCTGAGACCCTCATACATCCATTCATAACATCCAGGTTCGACTGCAAACTCCCTGCTTGTCAGCCTCCCCAACTCTTCAAGGTCCTCCATGGCCTTGCTCCCTCCTAACTCTGCGACCTCTTGATACCCTAACGACCTGCCTGCTTCCTCTGCTCAGCAGGTTTCAGTCTGCTTCACGTCCCCCGCCTCACCATTGGCGGACGGGCCTTCTGCAACTCTGCTCCCACCCTCTGGAACTCTATCCTGCAGTCCCTCCACCTAATACCCTCTCTTGCCTCCCTCAAGACCCTCCTCTTCGACCTTGCCTTCTGTCCCCCTCCTTGCCCCACTGACCTCCACCCTCCCTGATCCCTGACCCCCAGCTCCGGTCTGAGACACTGATTGTTCCATGTCTTGGCACTTCTTCCCGATGTGAAAATGTAATTTTGTTGTTGTTCTTCTCTCTTCAGGGGAGAAAGTGCTGTGACTCAAACGCTGGATTTTTAGTGGTAGGTGGGGGGGCCATTTGCAAGCAGATCACATTTAAGATAATTTGGTTACTTAATACTTGCATGCTAAGGGCTACGTGTGAGAGATTATTTCATGAGGGCCGCACGATGGAACATTACAATGATCAAAGCTGGGTATTTAAGCAGCTCAGAATTTCTGAACCAATAGTCTGCAACAGCTCACGACTAGACTAGTCAGAGAAATAACCTTTTCCATGCCATATTTCAAAGAGTCAAGTGAAAGCTGAATGGAAATCAAACCAAGTTGGTGTAAATCTGACGTAAAAGAGAAATTTTCCACAGGACGTAATAATATAGAAACCTAGTCTTGTGGAACTTGGGTATTGCTAGACAAAAAAATACCAAGGCCCATCTAGTTCACCTTCTACTATTCTGGTAGTTGTGATCTGAATGTTAAATGAAGCCTGCTAAACCACAAGCCAACATGATTTGAGTAAAAGACTCTAAAACTACAACCTTTATTTGGCTTTCCTACCTCCACTCGGTAACTGAACCACACACACTGGGAGACTTTACAATTCTGACCTCTCCGTGACATAAAACAAAAATTGTGGGCTGATTTGAGTCTGTATTGTCTCGACTGAGTTAGCTGATTTCAGCCAGGCTGACTGTAGAGGTATTTCAATTGTTCTTATCACTTTGGATTGGGTTGGGGGTAACCACAAAATAAACTTCCCACAGATCCTTTGTTGGAACTGTGTATATTTGGAGAGGTCAGGATAATGTTATGCTGTGTTATTCTCAATTGTCATGCAGCACTATTAAGGCACATCTAAATAATATTCACTTGGACAATGAATCAACAGTACTTTTAGACAATGCTTGATGGTGAAGTCATGTGATGGAGAGATAAGGAACTCAGGGAAGGTGAGGGTGGGATAGGGAAAAGGCAAAGGAGGGATTAGGAATCAGATATGACAAAAATGGGATTGGGAAAAGTCACAGGTGAGGAAAAGCTGGGTTGGGAAAAAGTCATAGATGAGGAATGGGGTGGGATTGGGAAGAGTCACAGGCAAAATAGGATGGGATTGGGAAAGGTGTGATTGGGGAGTCACTGACGAGATGAGAGTGATATTGGGAATAATGACTGGGAAGTACTGCTGCTTTTCATTAAAACATTTTAAAGCAACTTTCGCATCTGTAAATGGCCTTTGGAATTGCATCCCACGGTGCAATTCGCCTTGTTCCCTCAAGACCCTCCTAACATAACATAACATGTAGGAGTAGGCCATTCGGCCCTTCGAGGCTGCCCCGCCATTCAATCATGGCTGATCTTCTAATCTATCTCCAGCTAATAACCTGACCCTGCCTTATCCCCATATCCCTTAATCCCTTTTGCAACAAAAAATATATCTATCTCAGTCCTGAATATGTTCAAGGACTGAGCGTCAACAGCCCTTTGGGGTAGTGAGTTCCATACATTCACTGCCCTTTGAGTGAAGAAGTTCTTCCTCAACGCAGTGCGAAAGGGCTGCCTCTGATTTTAAGGTTGTGACCCCTGGTTTTAGTTTCTCCAAACGGGGAAACAATCTCCCACTATCTACTCTATCATTGCCCTTTGATGATCTTATAGGTTTCTATAAGATCCCCTCTAATTCTTCTATATTCTAGAGAATGTAGGCCCAAGTTGGTCAGCCTATCCTCGTAACTCATCCCCTTCATCCCTGGTACTAACCGAGTAAATCTACGCTGCTCCCCCTCCAAGGCAAGTACATCCTTCCTTAAATGAGGAGACCAAAACTGCGCACAGTATTCCAGGTGTGGCCCTATACAGTTGCAGCGAGACTTCCCTACTCTTAAGACTCTAATCCTTTACATAATGAACGCCAACGCACCGTTCGCCTTCCTAACCGCTCGCTGCACCTGCGGAGGTGGACGAGGGGGCAGCCCAAGTCCCTCTGTGGACGCCGACACGTTCCAATCCCTCCCCTTTCCTTTTTTTAAAAAAAATAACCCGCTCTCCTGCTGTTGCCACCGAGAGGCGGATGACTTCGCGCTTCCCTCCGCGACACATCGTTATACTTAATACGACTCTTCGACAGCGCTTTCGATCGGCCGCCCACACCCCCCTACACACCCCCCACACCTGATCCCAACCCCCAACTCGGGTGCAGTCCCTGAGGTCCTCCCCAATGAAAGGCGCTGTACACACATGTAATTTGTTGTTGTTGTTGTTGTTGTTGCTCAGTTCGGTGGCCTCTTACCCGCAGGTCAGACACAGCAGGTGCCGGGGGGGGCGGGGCGGGGGGCGGGGGGCGGGGGGGGGGCTCCCGGGTCTGGGGTACAGTGCCTTCTTCTGAAGAGACTCGTGGGTGGAGGTTTTTTTTTCTCTCTCTCTCTCACTCTCTCTTTCCTTCCTCTTCCTCTACGGGAAGGGGATGGACGGTCGGGGAGAGTCTCTCTCTCTCTCTCCCTCTCTCGCTCCGACAGCGTCGCCGCCGCTTTGCCGCCTCCCCGATGCCGAAAGCAGCCTTCAACCCGCCACCGGGGCTTTCACCCGGACTGCTCTCGGCACCAGTTTTCCTCGTACCCCCACCTTTCAGTCGAGAACAGATCGACAATTCTGACTCCCAATAAATTTATCTTTTTTTTTTGGGGGGGGGGGTTGGTGTGGAACCCGATATGGGAGGGAGGGAGAGGGCAAAGAGGGAATGTGGCTGAAGCTGCGAGTAGCGAATGTGCGTCCGGGAGCCGACCGCTGGCTGCCGAGCCCAGGCCGCGGGCAGCGACGGTTTGGCGTGTGAGCGGCGCCTGCGCGAGAGGGCGCGCGGGGCTTCCAGCACTTTCTGGCCGTCCCCCTGAGAGCCGTTGAGAGCGAGCGGGCGGGCGGCCCGGGCCGTCACTGAGCTGCAGTCCAGTCAGTCAGTCAAGTCAGTTAGTTAAGTCAGGTTATTTGTTTTATCAACACTTATGGCCAGACCCGCAAGGTTCGTGAGTAAACTACCAAAGCAGCTTATTTAAACTGGGCCCGAGATAAAATGGTCGGTCGGTCGGTCTGCGGGTGTTTTGGCCGCTGGTCCGTGTGTTCTGTGTTCGCGCCGTTGCTGGGAATGACTGACCGGGAAGTGCTGCCTTTCGTTGAAACGTCTCAAAGCAACTTTCGCGGCCGTTGGCGTTGAAACTCGCGGCCCGCGATCCCAGCGTCCGGTTGAACGACAACCGCTTTGTATTTATTTGGGTCGCGCCCCCCTCGCACCGCGCTCGACCGCGGCGGCGGCGGAGAAAGCCCCCGACGGCTGATCCCTTCCGCGCACCTTTTCTCTTCTCGCTCCTCTCCAGTTTGCCCCTTAGTTTGGCTTATGTTCCCCCCCCCCCAAAAAAAAAATGTACAGTCCATGCACTTTACGAGTATGTTCTGTGAAGCGCTATGAGACGTCTCGATGTGTGGCCATAAGGCTCTACATCCAATGCGAGGATTATTGTTATTATTATTATTGCCCTCATAAGATCACAGGATCGATCACAAGGTCCCCCCCACACCCTGACCATTCCCCCCCCCCACTGCTCGGGTCCCGACCCAACTGTCCAGCGCCTCGGGACGTCCTCCCGACGTGAAAGGCGCTCTACAAATGCAATCTTGTTGTTGTTGTTGTTGTTGGGCCCACCTGCGCTCATTCCAACAGAACACCCGCCCCCTATCATCCTCCCATCGCAACGTCACACTTTTTTTTAAAAACAATTCCAGTGCCCTGGCCTCCACCACCCTTCGAGGCAACCTGTTCCAGTCGTTAATTACCCTCTGAGTAAAGAGGGCATTTTGACTTATTTTTCTTTCCACTTGGTTGCTGTGGGCCCTCTGGCACTTTGTGACGTGGAACCATGACACAATGAGTTGGGAGGAATGTGTGCCTGCTTCCCAAGTCGTGGGCACGGATGGTTGGCCATGCTTTTAATAATAATAATAATAATAATAATAATCCTTGCATTTGATATAGCGCTTTTCACGTCGGGAGGACGTCCCAAAGCGCTTCACAGAACACACTGTAAAGTGAATTGACTGTATATTTGTGGGCGAACGCGGCAGCCAATTGCGCACAGCAATGTCCCACAAACAGTCGTAGATTGAAAATGACCAATTTAATTATTGTTTTTGGTTTTGGAGGGATTATCATTAGACTCTGTGTGGAGTAAGGAAACTTGCCCAAGGTTTCGCCCTGACCTGGAATTGAACTCAGGTCTCTCGCTTGCAAAGCGAGTGCTCTAACTACTGAGCTACAGGACTCCACATTAAGCTTTTCATGGTGAGCTGTGCTGCTCACCCAAGACGCTTTCAGGGAATTCCTGGTACCTTCTATTCACCCAGTGAGGATTCAAACCTGTACTTGTCAGATATCTGATGACCGTAAGTGATGATCTCCCTTGGATGGATGTAAGCGAGTTTTTCTTGCCTCAGGTGATGTGCTTGGTAATATCAGAATTGGTATATCATTCTATGGTGGTCTTGATAGTCAAGTTCTTCACCCAGGCGGGTCCTCAGTATACCAAAACAATGTTAATGACAAGACAAAAGACAGTCAAACAAACACACATTTTTGGGACGCTCTTTGGTTATATGTCAAGCATCCCTCTGTACATTACAAAAGTCACAAACATTCAGACTGATGAGCAGTGGGAGGTGTGCCAGATAGTGTTTGCAATGGCAAGCTATTCTGTTTCAGCAAATTAAATTCCAGTGGCGTTCAAAGGTAAATTTTGTGAACAGGAGGAACTGTTTGGATACTGTTCACATAGTGATTGGTTGTATGAGTCAGACACCTACTCACCACCTTTGGTCTTTCTTTATGTGCCTTGGGATGTCCTCCCAATGTGAAACGCATTGTATAAATGCAACAATGAACATTAGCTGGTTTTTCAACCCTCAAATGTATATCATTGCCAAACATGATGTGATCTAAATTGCTTCCCAAAGCATATTAAAAGTTATGTTTTTGGTTCCCACACCAGAGTCACACTCTGATAAAATTCTGTTTTACACATGTTGTTCTGAGTGGGCTGATTGACTACTTTAGACTCATTACTAGTTTCTCCAGCTTGTGAATCATTAAATACACTTTGTACAATAAATAAAACATCAGTGGATTATTCAAAAAAATTATTATTCCTTCCCTGCCAGCCATTCCCCGAAAGGGGCTCGGGACCACCCCCAAAACCGAAGTTTTAATTTTAAACTGTTTTTCTCAAGTGCAAAATATTTGTGAGTTTCTTGACTTGATCATGTTTAAAGAAGAAATTTAAGCCCAGAAATAATGTCCCAATACCTACTTTTAGGGTTTACTAAATTATCAGAAAGGGTGATTGAGGCCAAGTCACTGGACTGACTCATTGTAGAGTAGGTATGCTGCAAGGATGAGATAAAAAGGTCTTCTTCATCTGAACCAAATTTGTGACATTGAGGTTCTTCCATCCTCCTTGTTTACAGTCTGGATTTAATTTCTACAAAAAGATAGTATTGTCTCAAATGTCTTACATGTTCTCTCCACTCTCTGTGGAGTCCTGTAGCTCAGTGGTTAGAGCACTCGTTTTGCAAGTGAGAGACCTGAGTTCAATTCCAGGCAGAGGGCGAAACCTTGGGCAAGTTTCCTTACTCCACACGCCTGATAATAATCCCTCCAAAACAAAACAATAATAAATTGGTCACTTTCAATCTATGACTGTTTGTGGGACATTGCTGTGCGCAATTGGCTGCCGCGTTCGCCCACAAATATACAGTCAATTCACTTTACAGTGTGTTCTGTGAAGCGCTTTGGGACGTCCTCCCGACGTGAAAAGCGCTATATCAAATGCAAGGATTATTATTATTATTATTATTATTATGTTTGAATCATCGACTTTTCCCGCTGTCTGTAATGTATCCCCAGGCCAGCATCATTGCAGACAGCGGGAAATGTTTTCAAAATTAGCTCTCTTTATCCATCTATCTGTCCCTGTCAGTGAGTGATAGGAATAGACAGGAGGTCTGATGGATATAGAGAGGAAAAGAGGGATTCTTTTAGTTTATGGTTTTGAATTTCTTGCTGTCTGTAATGATTACTTAATGTAAAGTTTAAAAATATCACATTGTGTTCCTTTTATAAGTTCTGTGCCATTACATAAAACCTGGGAAAAGCAAAAGAGAGAAGACAATTTCCTCTAAATCTAAGAAATAATTTCCCTTTATTTTTAAAATTCTTTACATTAAATATCTTTATAAGTCTGAACATATAATTGTCTGGAAGTTATGAGGCACTCGCACAATTAAGTTTTGATGTCATCCTAATCTAAATATTGTCAAATCAACTGATATTGGTATAACTGGACTGAAGTCACTTAAGTTTTTGAAGATTATGCCTCTTTTTTAAAAAAAGTTTGCTTCGATGTCCAATACCTTGGGTGTCATTTTTATCCATGATCTGTATTCCTGTCAACAGATCAAAAAGAGTTGTCGATTATTCACAGTTTGGAGACTTTGATGATGAAGGTAAATATTCTGAACAAAAATGAAAAAAATTGCTTTGTTTTAGACTAACATGTAAATTCTCTCATTTAAAAACTCATGAATATCGAAATAAAGAAAATGATTGCAACCCATGCAGTTCTCCCCTCTGGCCGCCCGCCCCCCACACTTCTTGAAGTCCTGTTCTAACTCATTGTTGATTCAAGAATTGGTTTGATTCCTTTAAGTCAGGCTTTCAGCATTTCTGCCCCTATCCTACAACCCAGAGTCTCTTTGCCTCACCCTTTCCCTTGTCTCCTTCAAGGTCTGTCTCGAGACCTTTCTCTTTGAATGTGCCTTCGGTCATGTTTGCACCTATATCCAGCTTGCTTCCTACCTCTTAAATCTATCCAACCACAGCTTGGGTGCAAACCCTTGACTGTCCAACATCTTGGGATGTCCTCCTGACACGAAAGGCCCTACGTAAATGCAGTTGGTTGTTGAAAATATGTTTTACAGTGTTTTTCACTTGTGTAAATAACAGCAACAACTTGCATTCATATTGCCCCCTTCGTGCGAAAAGTGTCTTGGAATGCTAGGGTGTGTGTAATAGAAAGATAAGTGTGTATAAATGAAAGATGTACATCAATTTTTTTTGTTATAAAGATGAAGATTTTGCATGTTCATCAGCCCCTCCAAGCAAAAAGTCACGTGTAAAAATTAAAGAGGTTCAGCAGAAAAAGGAAAAAATCATCACAAAACCTAACAGTCAAGAAACTAACAAGAAGCCAATTCAGCAAAGGTGAGTTTGATTTGTCACGTAAGCAAGGTTTGGTGAGCATTAGTTATTATAGTGAATTTCTGTTTTGCTGTTGTACTCATCAAGAGGAATGTATTCTAGGAAATAAAGTAGATTCTCTGTGTACCCGTTTGTGTTAGCATTAACTACCGGTTACCAGATTAACTTCATAATATTAGCTTAATAGTCATAAGGTGATTTATGACTAGTAAGTATTCCCTGTTTTTAGACGATAAGCATTTGATTTTCCCTTTCTCTACATCTACCATATTCAGTATGCTTGATGTATAAACATAAAAAATTAAACCATCACTTTTTTAAATTGTATATTACAACAAATACAAACTACTTATTCATGTTAAAGAGTTTTTTTTTGGTCAGCCAGGTGGAAACACATTACCATGTTTAAGAGTATCCAAACCGGACTGAGAGTTCCCCATATGTATGCAACATAAGCATGGAACTATCCTGTGTCTTTAATTCGCACTCTCCCTGGAAGGACGCATTATATTTACCTAAATCCAGCGAGTATTAGGCATAGGTTCAAGAACCAAGGTTCAGGGGTTCCAAAGTTTGTGTTGGGTTATTGCTGGATCTTAACCAGCTAAAATCACAAAGGTTGCATTAAGAGTTGTGTCTGGCAAGGTTCCTGCTACTTGTCCAGCTAGGACCACCATACCCATTAAGGCTTTGGGTTGCAAATGGGAAGAATTAATCTTCCAAGCAAAACATGAGTCCATCTTCCAGACCTGTATCAGTCATAATTTTAATTTAGAGTCCTGGAAGCAGAACACACCTTCTCCTTGTTCAATTAATAATGTTGAAAATGAACTTTAAAATAATTGTTTGAATATGTTCAGCAAACAAATCAGTGATTGCTAACAAATATACTTCATCTATTAAATGAAAAATGAAAAATATAAATAATATTGTTCTTTGTAAACAATAATTTGGGGGAGAACAACAACACAACAACAAGATTCCATTTATAAAGCGCCTTTCACGTCAGGAGGACGTCCCAAGGCGCTGCACAGTTGGGTCATGACCCGAGCAGGGGGGAAATGGTCAGGGTGAGGGGAGGGAAGGGAGGGAGCGAGGAGGGGGCAAAGGGTCAGGGTGAGGGGAGGGAAGGGAGGGAGCGAGGAGGGGGAAGAGAGTCGAGAGGGGAGCTGAAGGCTCGGTCAAAGAGAAAGGTTTTGAGACCGGCCTTGAAGGAGGAAAGGGAGGAAGCGGCGAAGGCACTGGGGGATGGAATTCCAGAGCGTATCTCATGTTTATTTTTCTTTGTTTGGCTCAATAATTACCACCACTGTTTTCATGTTTGTTATGTATTTCCTTATCACATCAAGACTTTTTTTATCCACAATCTCTGTCTGCACATCAATGAGATTGTTTTTCAAGCATTTAACGTGTTGGATTGCTTCATGTCACAGATTGCCACTTGATGAAAAGCTTTACCAGAGGAATTTGGAAACTGCCATGGTGCTATCAATGCAGACATCAACTGGGAAAGGTGAGAACTGGATTTCAGAAGACTCTCCAAATAAGTTGTTTAGTTTCGGCTGCAATTTGAAATGGAAATTCAACCTTTTTAGAAGTTTCAGGAGTAGGCTAGAGTTCATAATGGTTTTGAGGTTCACACACAATCATATTTTTTCAATATTTGTTAAATTGCCATATATTATCCTTTATTCTGGTCTAGTTTCTTGAATACAGTACTGTAGTTCAAATACTCAAACAGGTTTGATTGTATTTATGCCTCAAATATATAAAATGTTAAAACCTATATATAGAATTTGGAGTTGTATAAATAAGGGGTTAAGTACATTGTCACATTTTGTCTTGGGCACATGATGGAAGATTTCGAAAAGAGAATATTGTATTGTGATATATATTTTACACTCCAGTTTGGTTTTTGTAAAATAGGAATATAAATGTTACTCGTTTCATTTATTAAATTGAGATTTTAAGCCTCCTGTAATTTTAAACTGTTTGAATAAATTTAAACTCACCAAGTTGGATTATGGATATAGTAACAGAGTTTTCCTGAATGAGAACTTTTAGCATAGCTTAGTTATGTTTTGCAAACTTTATGGTAGTACAGTGGTTATTTGCACAAGCTTTTTAACATGCATGTTGTACAATGTTTAATAAACAGTTAATGAGGCTTCTTCAGACAAGGAAGGTGCAAGTATAAATGAATCTCCATTACTCTCCAACTGCACGGTAGACTGCAATTTACTGGGTAAGCTTAGCAAATCAAATTATGATTGGTAAAAGATAATGATTGCCCATTGTTGAATGTAGTTCAAATTGGTCACTCTCTTACTGCTGTTCTCTTTCTGTTAAATTACCTATGGGCATAATATTTTATCACTGTTGTTTCATGAGTTATAGTTAACAAATGCTTACCAGGTTGCTTACTGTCTATGCAGTAACAATTTTGTTATTCATTCCACGATGCTTTTTATCCAGTCTTTTACTATCCAGAGTGCAGCAGTCACTCTGTTCCACATCACATTTCTAACCCGTGGGGACTTATAAATAGTCAATCATCTTCACATGACAAAGGAATCTGTTATTAATCTAACTATATTCACAGTATAATGTAACTTTGGTATACAATTATTCTGTAGTGGCTATTATAAAAGGATCTGAAAGTGTACTTTAGCATTGGTGATAGAATTGGAAGCATAATAATTCTACTGCTAACATTTTACTGAATAAAATGTGTGATGAAAAATCAATTACCAATGTAGTAGTACTCCTAAGACTCT
This sequence comes from Callorhinchus milii, assembly GCF_018977255.1. Taxonomy (NCBI): domain Eukaryota; kingdom Metazoa; phylum Chordata; class Chondrichthyes; order Chimaeriformes; family Callorhinchidae; genus Callorhinchus; species Callorhinchus milii. The sequence continues at coordinate 29,473,222 of NW_024704746.1, read as the reverse complement.
GCCTTGCCAAAGTTTACTTCTTCAAGTAGCTTTGAGTTAGAACTCAAAGTCACATTTGTACGTGTACAACAATATGTTCTTTAGTTCAGTCAGAACAATTAAGATTATCTATACTAATGAAGATGAAATGTCTGTCTGTGTGTGTGTCCCAACAGGAGTCCTCCCAACAGGAGTCCTCCCACTGAGTCTTCCCACTGAGTCCTCCCATAGGATTCCTCCCAAAAGGAAATGTGTACAAATATGGGATGCTAACGAGTTCAGTAGCATATTTTCTTAAGGGATAAAGAAGCCTAAGAAGCAAATATCAAACCTTTCAAGGACAAATAAAAATGCCAGACGAAAGAGAAAAGGCCGATTAAAATAAATCAGCTAGTTATCGGTAACTGATGTCTTTCTCCAGGACTGGATAAGATTACAAATGAAAATGAAGTGCCCTCAGTTGGATGTAAACAGAGGGAAGCAGCTTCCAAAGCCGCATCAAAGCAGAGACAAATTCTCTTGGATGATGAAAGTAGTGAAGGTGAAAAGGATGATGAAAACGCTCTTGATTATTCACCAAGTAAGTACTATATTAAATACCTTAAATGACAATCCTTAGATAGACTTTTTATTATAATAATAAAATCTTGCATTTGATACAGCGCCTAATCACATTGTTGAGACGTCTCAAAGTATTTCACAGGATATATTGTAAAGTGTAGTGACTGTGTATTTTGTGGGCGAAACGTGGCCCAAGGAATCGCAACTTGAAGTCAGCACACTAATATGGTCAGCTCGCTTATGTGCTCAGTTTTTGTAGTCTTTTTCATTGTAACATATATAGCTAAATAATAAAAACTCACCAGTGCAAGATGAGTACAGTAAAACTCTTTAAGGAAGGAAAACGTAAGTCTGATCCGTATAGATCATATAATCACCTAAGTCGTACATCTACCCAAGTTCTGTTGAATTTCCTATTCAATCCACTTACATTTTTAATAATGATTGTATCATCTCCCACTGAAAAAANGGCAATAAAATCAGGAAAGGCAACAGGAACATTCAAATAAAACATTTACAGAATAATAAAACAGGTACATGAAAATGGTTGTTCCAGAAAATTATGGATCTGAAGATGTCTCTAGCCAGTTCAGTACTTGTTATACGTAAGTCATATAAAATCCACCTTCTACATAACTTTACATAAGTCGTATATGATAAAACGTATGCAAGTTTGACATAATTTATAATTTACATAAGTCATATTAAATTTATGGTCCCGACTGATATGACTTAGGTTTACTGTAAACCGATATGTTAATCCATTGGGCCCTTTTATTGTTTTCTACTGATTAGTATTTGGCTTCAATAGTAAGTTTTTTTTTGCTCCATTTCCTTGACTGGTCATCATTTTGGCTCTCAATTTAGAGTATTGTGCAGGATAGAGTGCGAACACTTTAAAGGCACAATGCCAAGTACAACTATTACGTACTTGGCAGTCATTTCACATTCTTCTATGATGATAAATAGGTCTTCTGGCGTTTTGATATTGCACCATCATTGGAAACTCTCCATTTGATATTGTGCCATTTGTCTGACTCACAATTTGATTTTACCAAAGAATTAAACCTTATTTGCCATATGGCTGTGTGCAGGTGTATTAAAAGTAAAAACACCACAGCCCAAGAATAACACAATACTGCATGAAATACTTTGTTAACTTCCAAAACATTTTATTCTTCATTGCAGTCAGGTTATCTTTGGTTTGACACAGAGTTTCTCCAAGGTGTAAAATCCCAACATGCTGGAATACTGTAGTTAATAATAATAATCCTTGCATTTGATATAGTGCCTTAATGGTGAAAGCTACCAAGGAATTATTTAATATGCATTTTGTAGTTCAGTGCTACCCACTTATCTCTATCCCGTTTATATCGACATCCTGGGTATGTTGACAAACATTTGAAGTCCTGGGCCCTTCCCTGTTTAGGAACACATGAAACTTTATATAAATTACAGAAATTTTGGCATGCTACATCGACAACTTGTTCAAGTTCCTAACAGCATTAACTACATTGTGTTCTCACTGCTTTTAATAATAATATAATAATGATACTAATAAGCCAGAGGACTCAGGTTTGATTCCCGGTCAGGGCAAAACATTAGGCAAGTTTCCTTACTCCACACATATGCCTCTGATAACCTAGCAGTAAGTAGGAACCCACTTGTTAGTTGATTGGCGAATCCCTTCCGTGGGTAATAATCCCTCCCAACAAATAATAATTTGATCACTCGATCCAGGACTGTTTGTGGGGCACTGCTGTGCACAATTAGCTGCCACGTTTCGCCCACAAAATACACAGTCACTACACTTTACAATATATCCTGTGAAATACTTTGAGACGTCTCAACAATGTGATTAGGCGCTGTATCAAATGCAAGATTTTATTATTATAATAAAAAGTCTATCTAATAATAAGTTCTATTACACTTATTTGATCTTTTGGAAGGAACGATCTCCATAAATACTCCAAAGGTTAAGCGTATAATGTTTGGAGTATTGGAAAAGACGCAACAATATTCAGTCTTCATATCTTCACTGTTCAACCCCGTCATGCTGGAGCTGTTCACTACAAACATTTCTTCCCTTAAACTCCCCACTCCTAGGCCATAAAAAACAATGATTTTATCTTGATCTGTGTTCTGTCAATATCTGCCCCTACCCCATGTGAAAGGTACTATATAAATGGATGTTGACAGCATTATAAGGGTTAATAATGTCTTTATTCAAAGATGTGGCCAGGAACTTTTTTTTTGCATCACAATCCTGTGACAGACAGGATATTCTGTTTTAAATTAACTTTTGGGAGCAATTGTACATGAATATAACACGCAGGAGAATTTGAAGAATTTATAGCTGGCTATTCTAAGTGCTGAAAGTGCCCATTTAAAGTTTTCCTTTTGGTTAACTTTTAATTTTACAATAAATGAACATTAGATTGGAATACTTTCTCATTTTCCTTATCTATTGCTTTCTAATAGAAATTTACGATGTAAACTTATTCTCCATTTCGTTTTCTAAAATAGTGATTTCCGCTATTAATTTGATGAAACAATATAACACAAAAATGTTTTTATATTTAAATGTATGTATGCATCTTACAGTATAACATTAGAATTAAATCAGTACCAAAATATATGTCCGAATGAGTTCTTAACACTTCCTCCAATGAAAAAAANGAGGCTAGGAAAATAACACTGCATTATGCAGGTTTTGGGACCAAGGGAAGAATAGTGGCTTTAGACATACACAGGGTCAAACTACCTTTTGTTAAACATGCCATAAACAAATATTATTATCATTTATTTTATGGTATGTTTTTACATTTGAAAACTTGGCTAAATTGTCAAATGTGGCAATTCTTTTAATGAGGGTTAATATGTAACTTCCTGGAAAAGCATTTATGCACAAGTCTAAATAAAGATCTAATCAGTCTACTTCGAGGCATGTATGTCAGCACGTACAGGGTGCACTATTTACAAAGAGAGTGAGGGGAAGGTCAATGAAGTGATGCTGGAAGCAAAGACTTGCCTTGAACTCAACCAGTAGACGTTAACATTCACTTGGAAATTCAATTGTGTTTCTTTTTCTATTCAATATTTTAGTTTAAAGTTAAAGAATCAAACCTGCTCTCTTTAAATCCCATATTCATGTAATTTTGTAACTAGTTGATGGAAATTGATTTTTTCTACTTTTTACTGGATAAAAAGCATTATTCTTAATAATTATTTTCCGGGGCGACAATTTTCGTACTTGGAGGATACAAAACAGAGTCAAATTGATGAAGGACCTGACGTCAGTGATGCTTCCTGCTCAAAAGCAAAGCGCATAAAATGATGTCAGCAGTGATCTGTTGACCAGGAAATTTCTTTTGTTAGAGCAGTAAATACACAGGAGCATTTGTAAGATCTATAGAAAGCTAGCTTTCAAATTGAGATTAATTTCAGAATGATCCAAAATTATGCAGAGAATTACTTAGAATGATATAGCCCAGAAACAGGGCCATTTGGCCTAAGTAGTCTTGTTGGTGTTTATAATCCACATGAGTCTCCGCCCCTCCTAATCCCCTCTTTTATATGGTTCTCTTCACTTCTCCCTCACAAAATGCATTAAATTTCTTGTCAAATACGTTGATGCTTTTTGTTTCAACCATTGCTTCCAGCAGTGAGTTAATTCCACACTCTCACCATCCGCTATGTGAAGATGTTTCTTCGTAACTCCCTATTATATCTATTATCATATTTATGCCCCTTTCAGTTTGGACTCATCAACAAGTGGAACCAGCCTATTAAAGTTCACCTATCAAATTCAAACACCTCTGTTGTCGTAAAACGGACAATGATAATTTTAGGACTCGGGTCATTCTTTATAGTTCATCCATCTATATTACTCCCCATAGTTCATCCCAGCAATGCTGAAGATCAGCCTTGGTATTCTCCTGAATACCTCTCAGAGCCTAGGCTGGATCCATATAATGATGATGATAACCACAACTTTGCATGATGCAGGCAGCCATTTCCTTTCCTAGTTACTTTTACTTCTGAAATCTGTGTGGGGGGGAGGGAGTAAGGAGTACGTTGGGAAATGCAGCTATTACATTTATGCAACGATTAAGCAGTATTTTCCAGTATTTTGTTACATTCCAGATTTCATCAGTCTGTCATTTTTTTCTCCTTATCTGCTGGTTCCAATGACCACAATAATTGACCGGGTCACATCTATGATGCAATTACAGCAATCGTTAGAATCGGGGCTTAAATTGCCAAATTCTCCATGCAACGTGATCAGAGCACTGTACATGCATGACTTATGGGATCTGATTTGGCAATGCAGTTCAACATCTCATTCACTTTTATAAGAATATAATCCTTGCATTTGATATAGCTCCTTATTATGTCTTTTCGAGATGTCTCAAAGCACTTCACAGAATATACTGTAAAGTGAATTGACTGTATACTTCGTGGGCAAAATTTGGTAGCCAATTGCGCACAGCAGTGTCCCACAAGCAGTAGTGAGACGCCGTCCAGCATGGAGGGCGCTATATAAATCCAAGCTGTTGTAGTGGATTGAGTGTCCAAATTATTATTATTTTATTTTTTTGAAGGGATTATTGCCCGTGGAAAAGCGATCTGCCAATTGACTAACAACCGGGTTCCTACTTACTACTAGGTAAACAGACTTGTGGAGTAAGGAAATTTGCCCAACATTTTGCCTTGCCTGGGAATCAAGCTCAGTTCTCACTTGGGAGGCGAGTGCTCACCACTAAGGTCCTTTTATTGCAACCTATTGTGAAGTCCTGTAGCTTAGTGGTTAGAGCACTCACTTCGCAAGTGAGAGGACTTGGGTTCAATTTCCAGCAGGGCGAAACGTTGGACAAGCTTCCTTACTCCACATGCTTCTGTTTACCTAGCAGTAAGTAGGAACCTGGATGTTAGTCAATTGGCAGATCGTTTTTCCAGGGGTAATAATTCTTTAAAAAAATAATAATTTGGTCACTTAATCCATGACTGTTTGTGGGACACTGAAGTGTGCAATTGGCTGCCGCGTTTCGCCACAAAACATAGTCAATTCACTTTAAAGTATATTCTGTGAAGCGCTTTGAGACATCTCGAAGACGTGATAAGGTACTATATCAAAATGCAATGATTATTATTATTACCTCATACTGTTTGAATATGGTGAGCGATACGTTGACTGATAGCCTCAATTCTTTCAAGTTCCCTTTTGTCAACTTTTGTCCACGGAGTACATGTGGCTTATATTCTTACTTTCAATATTGCGTTTATCTGTACTGAACTTCATTTGCTAGTGATCAGCAGAGGTTTACACTCTGTTAGACTTGCCTTGAGGCTCCTTCTTCTGATTCTATAGTTTGTCCTCGCTTATTGTCAGCTGCAAATTTGACTACTTTGGGCTATAATATGTGAATTCAAGTTATCGTAGGAATAGCAGTTGCTGTATAGATTAATTATTTACATTTAGTTTATGTGGTTCAAAAAAATTGATGAAAAGGAATATTTTCTGTGCATTAGTCTTTAGATTGCTTCCAGATGTAGGGAAACTCCAGTCTCCCTGGGTCAAGTGGTTCGATAAGCTTACAGTCAAATGTATATTTTGGACGCTGATGTGTGATACATTTCGAAACCCATTGTTATAGTATCCAAACCAAAGGCTGAGAGTTCTACATAGTGGAGTCCTGTAGCTCAGTGGCCAGAGCACTTGGGTTCAATTCCCGGCAGGGCGAAACCTTGGGCAAGTTTCCTTACTCCACACGCCTAATAATCCCTCAAGAAAAAAAAGCAATAGAATTGATCACTTCAATCCATGACTGTTTGTGGGACACTGCTGTGTGCAATCGGCTGCCGCGTTTTGCCCACAAATATACAGTCAACTCACTTTACAGTGTACTCTGAAGCGCTTTGAGACATCTAGAAGAAATGAAAAAGCGCTATATCAAATGCAAGGATTATTATTATTATTATGTGTGCTGTAGAGATTTCCCTGTATCTGGAATGGGATGTACATTTTCTCCTTGAAGGGACACACCCTGCTAACCTAATTCTCGAGTGTTTAAGGCGCAGGTGGCAAGAGTCTAAGTCGTGCCTTTGAGTACTGTGGACCAGTCTGGCTCAGGAACCAGTGATTATTACAAATCATAGATTCAATTCTAATATTCCATCTAATATTCCACAATACTAATATTGTGCTATGGCTCAGCTCCAATGAGACACCACTAACCTCCCTACTTCGGTTTTTCCTTCCTATTCTCTGTTTTTACTTTTAAGATTAATATTACCTTTTGTCCACTTAATCTATCTTTTCTAAACATTTTCTTCTTACAAAAGGGAGTTTATAAGTTTCTTATTTTTCTTCCAGCTCCCACTGTGAACTGTAGAGATAAGAGCAAGTTGTTTTAAAAGCCTTTTTATTGGCTGATTAGAGGTCTAGATTCTAATGATTACTGTAATTGCATCAGAGATGTGACCCGGTCAATCACTGTAGTTATTGGAACCAACAGATAAGGGGAGAAAAAAATGTAGACAGACTGAAGAGATCAAGAATGTAACAATGTACTGGAAATCATTTCTCAGTACTTGTATACGTGTGATAGCAGTCACATACAGATATTCCTCCTTGTGAAGGTAAAGGGGGAAGAAGACTACTCAATGGGGAAGGGCATGTGGATCTGGGTCTGAACCTAAAGTCTGAACTGAGTGAGGCCTTTCTGATAGATTAATGGCAGTCAATACCATATTTTCTGATTTAATAAAATTTACCGTAAAATCTGGCATCTGCAGGCCAAACAAATGCAGTATAATGGGGCTGTCAATTTAAGGTTTGTATTCTTTTTGACTTCATATTTGAATACTGTTTGGTAAATGCAGGAACACAAATATAGCCCATCTTTCCATCGTCACACTTGTATAAAATAGAACTGTTAGCTGTTGCAGTATTATATTTTAATTATTTCCAAGTTCCCATTGGCAAATAATTTTAAACTACCGGTGAGTAATCCAGTGATGACAATTTGGTCGTTTCACTTGAAATGCTCAGGGCAAATCAGTAAATGATTTAATAAGAAGTAAGTGGTCAATCGGCACTGCATTCCTTTGGTCTACGTGGTGTTGCACATCACTCCCTTCCATAAATAGAAGTATTATAATAGATTTGCACCATTGTCAAACATTCTACAGCATTCATAACCACTTGTAACATTAGTGGTAAATCATTTCCTGATCATTTAGATATGGTATGTAATTTCACATATGTCCACAAACATTGCCAAAGACTCAATAATGGTGCAAAGATGTTTGTAATTTAGATAATAAATGTTATCTTTCAGCTATTGCCTCAATAAACATTTCAAGGAAGAAAGTTTTAAAGTCTAAAACAAAGGCGTCATTTTTCATTGGGTTTTTAATTGGCATTTCCTCGAATAGCTTATCCAGATTCCTGTGCTATCTGTTCAAAAGGTTCCTCAAAGCTGTGTAAGAGTGGAACATACAAAGTTGATATAAACTGGTCTGACCTGACCAAACAGAATATTAAATCTCATTGAACATTGAATTAGATACTGTTCCAGAATGTAATACAATAATTTTGCTTGAACTCATGCACGTAGTCTTGTTTTTAACAAACTCTATTAAGACCAATATAATCCCCCCCCGCGCCTCCACCACTATTTTGTTCTCTGGAATTATGGAGGCAAAGTTCTCCAAGTATAGATGAAAGGTGTATCGAGGTAGAAAATCGCTCCCTTCCTTTCCCCCACACTTAAGCGAAAAACCCCTCCGCTGCTCTGCTCCAATTTCTGTTCAATGATCCCTGATGGAAAGTGTGCCTCCAGTGAGAAGATCACTGGTGATTTGTGATACCAAATTGCCTGCCAAAATGTATATGCACCACACAGATCAATGAAATCTTTGCATTAGATATCAAACCTAAAAAATAATAAACTGTTTTGAAATAACTTCAAACTATACATACATTGCTTTCGGCTTCCCTACTCAAAATGTTTTGGAAATTTCAAATGTTCCTACACCATTACAGCCAATGTTTCCTTTTTTTATTTAAAACACTTTTAGTCATAAGAACAGAACTGCTAAACATAATGCTGTGAGAATGTGATATCAAACAGGTTTTCATGGACTACTGAACTTAAGAGGCAATTAAAGGTCAATAGAGTAGATGATGGATACTATAATTGACTTCCTGTCTAGGCTGCAAAAGCTTCAGTTTGGGAAATTTCCTGGGCTGGTCAAGGTTAAAACATTATTACTTTTTAAAAAAAACATGATCATCAAATGCAGGTTTCCTAGAAAATAATCAGTGTCCTTGGAACCTTGTGAATCAACAAGTGCTATGAAGTCTTTTGAAGTAGAGAACCAGCAAGCTCTCACTCTATCTTTTCACCTCTACGATTTGAGTTCATATTTTGCTAACATAATGGGATAAAAATATCCCCTCCCTGCTGGTAGGAAAGATCCTACATGAAACGTGGGTCACTTTCTCGAATTGGAGTGACCCACAATGCTGAATAAACTATTCACAGCAAGTGGGAAAAATTCATACTTTTGCTGTAGGAATTGCTCACCTCAAGCTTCTGTTAAAGGCACAGTGTAGAGAGTGATTGATTTTGCATCATGTTGAGTTGCATTGGGGGCATGGGATATATCTGAAATTGATATTAGATGCCTACAGGAAAAACGTGTCTATTATAATTACGTGTCTGTATACAATGCTTTTTTTTGGACAGATAGGCAGAGAGATAATGGGGTTGGCACAGTTTGATACAACAACAACAAATTACATTTGTATAGCGCCTTTCACATCTGGAGGATGTCTGTCGCAAGGTGCTGGACAGTCAGGGTAGTACAGGTCTAACTCTTGATACAACAGTTTTTTTTAGTTGATATCCAATTATATGCACTGCTGCTTATATGAGTGGAACCTGTCTGAATTAGTGTGGATAATTGTCTCTACTGTACTGGCTGTAACTTAATACAGCATCTGGCTATTATATATAGTGCAAGATTGTAAATATCTTATCTCTTAACTTGTAGCACCTTTCTAGCAACCTGTGCTATATATTCCAGATGTTTGTCATGTACTAAATGATCTCCTTCCATTGTAAGTTAGAATTGCATTGAAAAGAACTCCATAGTATAGGGAAAGGATTTTGAAAACAAAACATTTTGTTTAAAACACAACCTAAACTTAAAACTAGGAACGATATATAACTAGGTGTAATTTTATGGACACATTTTATGGCAGTCCTGTACCATTAGCAGTCTAATGGTCTTAAAATAATCTGGGAAAAGGAAATTGGTAAACCACAATAAATTGATGGTTGAGATTTCAAGAGCACGTAAATGTACTCAAGCCGGTTTGATGTGGTTTATTTTACTGCTGTTTGTTATTTGAAAGTTGAGGTAGTTATACTGGTTGTATCTAATTGGCATGAATTGCGCTTCTGATTTTAAATTCATTTAATTTTAACGATAATTTATTTTGTGACACTACAGATAATGTCAGACTCCGTAACTTAATTTGTTGAGGTGTGCCTAGCTGAATTTTTATTTATATAGCTGTTGGTACCATCTTAACACAGCCATCAGTTTAGGAATATATGATTTGATCCTTAGGATTTATTCCTAGCTGCTAAAGACTTATTTTCAGTTAGGAATTATATACACATTGAATGTAGACCTTGGAACAAAGGGTCAAAATTAAATAAGTTCAATTAAGTGGCATATCCATTTAAATAGTTTATGGTCATGGCTTCTACCAAAGTGATATGAATGTTGTTCAGACTAACGGTCGTGATGTATACATTTCGAGTTGAATTCATTTTTCTTGACAATATACTAATCTGGGACAGTTTAATGTACTCAAGTGTCAACGTGTCTTAATTGCAAGCACACTTGCCTCTGGGGGGAAGGTTATGGATTCAAGCCCCACTTTGAGAATTTGAACTAGTCTAGTCTGACACTTCAGTGCAGTGCTGGGGGATAAACCTCAGAAGTTTAGACCTTCGAATGAGACGTCCAATTTTTCTATTCAAGTGGCGTTGAAGATCCCATGCCACTATTTGAAAAGTAGAATGCTTTTCAAGTGTCATGGCTAAAAACTCCCCAGATCAATGGCTGTTTGTAGGATATTTGCTGTGGCATTCATCTACAAATACAGTCACTATAATTCACAGAAACTTGATGAAGTACTTTGCGACGTTCTCAACATTATAGACACTGTATCAAATCCAAGGCTTATTTTTCATTTTACTCCCAATAATTGACCTTTCTTTGTATAGTTTAAGCAAGGCTTTAAAGGCTACTTACGTCCAGACTATAAACAATTTGCTTTGTTGCATTTGAAGGCTCAGAAAACAATGAAAATGTAACTAGTGGAGATGAAGATGATCAATTCATATTTAAAAATCAATCAAATACAAACAAAAAGATAAGAAATGAAACAAAATTACAAACTGAGAAAAAAGGGAAGACTTCCATACCCAAGAATAGTGCTACGGGTAAGTACATTTATTCTACCATTTCTGCGTGATTGCCAGCAGTGAAATGAAATGCCTAGGTAAATGTATCCTGTACAATAAATCTAAATGGTTTAGCAGATACTATTATTTAATATTAATTTTAGAAAGTTGGTGAAGTATGTGCAGGTCAACAATAATTAAAAACATATATAGATATTTTGTATAAGGGATTTCATAAATAATAATAATCCCTGCATTTGATATAGCACCTTATCTTGCCGAGGTGTCTCAAAAGTACTTTACAGGATATACTGTCAAGTTAATTGACTGTATTTTGCGGGCGAATTGCATCGGACAATTGTGCACAGCAGAGTCCCACAAACAGCCATAGAGTGTCTGACCAATTTTATTTGAGGGATTTTTGGCCAGGATACTAAGAGATACTCCCTTCTCTTTTTGAATAGTGCCATGGGATCTTTAATGTCCACCCTAACAGGCAGACACGACCTTGGTTTATCATCTCATCTGAATGATGGCAGCTCTGACAATGCAACACACCCCAGCATTGCACTGGAGTGTCAGCTTAGACAGTGATTCCAAGTCCCGATGTGGGCCTTGAACTCACAACCTTCGAAGAATAAGATAGGAAATACCAGCAAGGAATTTTTAGCATTTTGTGGATTTATTCCAGATTTCCAGCATCATTTGCTTCATCTAATTATATGCAATACTTTTAAACCTTTTATTTAGTGGCACCTGTAGCTTCTAACCCAGTAAGAAGCAAAATACAAATTCTTCCATCATTATCAGAGGCAACACCAGATTCTCCACCATCCTCTAAACCATTGAGCCCATCTATTGGAGTGACAAAACTGAAGTGGACTCCACCAGGTAAATGTATTATTCAATAAAATGTAATCCTTTCTAAATTATGTTTAGGAATTAGAGAAAGATTTTCAACAACAATAAATTTAATTTATATGGACGTCCTCCCGACATGATTGATGCTATATAAATGCAATTTGTTTCAGCTGAGAGACTGTATTTAATTATATCCAGTTAAAATTTTCCAAGAAAAGAAATTTAAAATATTTTTTCTTTTCAAACTATCCCCCTTGTCTTTGACTATAAGACCTTTTGTCCAAAACCAATTGCTCAGAGTTGTGGAAAAACTCGTATTCAGTTTTAATTAGGAAACTGATTTTATACAGTTCTTAAAATGAATTAGCCTCTGAATTAAGACTGAATTTAAGAAGTTTTTCTCAATTTAAACATACTTAAATATTTTGGCAAATGTTTTTAAAGACTACAACTGGGTGGAATTTCAGGCCTTTAATCTGTAAATCGGTAAATGGTAAGACCGTTTTTTGCTTCAGATATAAACTAGAACTTCAGATAAAATGGGTTTAAACAACATCCCTTAAATACTCCCAAGCTATACTTGGGGAATCTTCATCCAGAGAAGTTATGATGAATTGGCATGATGCACTTCCTGTAAGGAAAATTTCCAGTACAGGAAAGTCCCCATTTGCAACTGTCGTCATTAAGAAAACGTTTTAGAAATCACTGGGTTTCACATGCTATTGAGAATAGGAAAAGGGCAGCATTTAGAGGGGGAAGAAATTGGCAGTGCCAATGATTTAAGTAAAACCTCTGCAGACTATATAAAATATGTAACATAATTTATATTTAATGTATGTATAAAGTTCATTTTAAAAAATAAATGTTTTTAATCTTGTTTTTCAGCCACTAAAGAAAGCAGGACTAATTTGTCAGCCACTGTTTCTGTTAAAAGTCCAGGCCAAGGCCTTCGATTAGGCCTGTCTCGGTTAGCCAGAGTGAAACCCTTACATCCCAGTTGAAGATGGTTTAAATGGAGTTTGGAAGAAAGATGAATCTTGCTCCTTTACTTGCCTATTCATGTGTTTCTAGTAGTGCAAGAAAAAGCAACCACCAGAAATTAAGAACTGAAGTGTGTTTTTAAGTCTCCTACAGAAATGTTGGTGATGAATTTTAGATTACAAATAATGTGTTGTACAATACACCTCTATCTTACCAGACTCCAGGTGTCTGAAATTTGAACCTCACTGGATCGAGCCTAAAACAAGTTTTTCCATGGGTCCAAAATTTGCTTATTCGCTATCTTTTGCTCACGGGATTCAAACAATTACAATACTGGTACTGACATTTGCCGGCATTTTTTAAAAATGCTGCTAATTACACTTCGCAGGAAATTCCAGCTCCCACCCCCTCCATTAGTCCGCCTAGACAGGGTTTAAGTGTATTAACAATTAAACTGTGCAAGAGGTTTGGATATTTATAACCTTTCAACTCTGACATGGAGTAATTAAGCCCTGACTGAAGGATGGAAATCTAAATTCTTCTCTTTGTGATTATTCTAACAGAGCCCTTAACAACAATCTCAATCCTATTCGTTCCAGAAATGAATCTGCATTACAAAAATAATCTGTTTAGAGATGTTGATTGGATGCATAACTTCTTGATATGTTTATAGTCTTGTCAATTCCCTTTGTCAATTGTTTCGAAGTGTATATTTTAACAAATATTAATGTTTGCAAACAGTTGATGTTTATTAATATGAACATTGAAAGAATCTGATTTATCAGATTGCTCTTATTATTGAACACTGGCACTGAATTTATGGCAGACAACAATTCTTCTATTATAACTCCACTGTGAACCACTTTCTCCGTAATGAGTGTCCACTGTATTTCACTATAGGTTTGGAACAAATAACCAATTTGTTTTCCCAAATGCAAAGGTAGTGTAGTGTGAAAAGGCTTGTGTCAGTTTGGTAGCATTGCTATCTCTGAATCAGAAGCTTATCAGTTCAAGCTCACGTCAGTGCTTTGAATTCTTATTCCTACGCAGACACACCAATAAAGTTCTGGGGAATCGCTGCATTTTGGAGGTGTCGTCCTTTGGATGAAACGTTAAACTGTAGTTCTGTCTAGCTGTCAAATGGATGTTAAAGATCCCATGGCACTCAGAAACTAAAGAGTTTCTCACTGTGTACTGGCAAACATTCTCCAGATAAAATTGTTTAATCACGTTATGGCTATTTGTGGGACATTACTGTGTCATATTGGCTGCTGTGACTGCATTCAAAATACATAGCTACTACACTTTACAGTAAACCTTGTTAAGCGCTTGCAAATTAAACGATGCAATATCAAATGCAAAGATCATAATTAAAAGGTTTTATTTTTAATGCAGAGAACAGAGGGTCTACAATAGGACAGTAGGAAAAAAACTATGATCTTCACAGTTCTCTATTAAGTATTTCTTTATGAAACATGTAAAGGATAATTTTATTTAAAGGCTGTTTTAAAATCAAAAGTAATGTTGATTCTTCATGTGTACATATTAGTATGTGGCATACTAATTGTCTCCAAGTCGTTTTATGACTTTTTCTCAATAGTGCCATGGAGGTATTTTATACTACATGTAACTCATGCTTGCACAACAAAACCATGAAAATAAATCACACATTTGCTACTTCCAGCATTTAGAGACATTAACTTGTTAGTACCCTATCTGAATGTCATAATAATAATTGTGGCAAAAAAATGGAATAGTTTCAGTTCTGACCACATATAGATTGGATTTTCACATTTCTGAAAGAATTCTTTGGTCAAAAAGGCATTAATATAAATATTCAAATAATAAAAAATCAGTTTTCCCACAATTTCAGGATATAAAAATACTTTGTACTCTACTTCAAAATTATTTTAGCTAATTATTTTGATCACCTCGTATGTTAGAGGCAAACTAGGACTTGATTTACTTTTTACTGGTGAAATGTGGCAATAAAAGTTATTCAATTTCAATATATTTGGTGTCTTCTTTGAAAAAGGCAATGTCATCCTAGTGTTTTGTTCTCATTACATCCCTGCCAATGTTAGTTATTCCTGGTTAAACCTTTCCATTCACCATTTTGTACATCAGTGAAAATATCTTCTTATGTATAGTTTAATGCAGTAGGTACGTGATCTGCTCATGCAATTCAGTTGATAACACTGTTTGGTGTGGGTTCCACAAGTGGCCTGGGTTAACTCATATTTGTTCTCCTCCACTCCACCCGCAATGGATATAAATCGTGGCTCTTATTTGGCAGTATACCTGACATTGAGATCTCTAATGTGTGGGAAAGGACAGTAGAAAACCTCTTCCTACAATCCCTTGGTCTCATCCTGAGCCAGCAGCCATATGGCTAGAATTGTTCTATGAAGTATGATTACTTGTATTCTGTTTCAACCATCAATAATGGATTTAAATAAATGGACTGACAATTTGGGTTGAAATGTTGGCATGGACTAAAAATGATTAAACAGGTTGGATTAAATGAAGTTTCATATATTTTACAGAAACAAATTATTCATGTGCTATATATGCTATATAATTTAACTTGGATAATCAAAATGTTGTACAGTACAAATATAATTTTAAAAAAAAGTTTGTAAAGAATATTTTTTTTTGGCTTGTGTTAGTGTAATGACTCATAACATGAAATCGAACATTTATGGAGTCCAGCAATTTATTGGTTTAAACCATTTGACAGTTTAATAGCAGACTGCTGATGGAGATGAGGTCGCTAAGATTATAGTGATGATTTGCCTTGCAGAAACAGAAAAGGATTTTTTCAAAAAAATTCTTACAGTAAAGTGTTTCACAATATAGAGGGTAATGATAATAAACAAACTAGTTTTTGGCTGCTCTATTGAACATAATTGATAAATTGTCTATGTGCACGAAGATGAGCTTATTTACTGACAAAAATGTAATTAAAGTTTGCTTATAACTTTGGAATTGCCGTTACCGAGCATTGACGTCAATGGAAGAACCCCACTTAACACTGCATCAGCTTTTCAAAAAGCTGTAAATCATGCTTTACATCAAATAAGTAAAGTATTATGCTGATGAATAATAATAACAGCCCCAGAAATAGTCAATATTTAAAAGTAATAATCTTAAATCTTATGTCCATTGAGCCTAGTGATGTTTTCACAAAGTTAGTTTCTTATTCTAATTATAATAGTTGAGTGAAGTAGAAATCAATTTGTTTGGGCAAACTACAATGTTTCAACTGATTGTAACATTGCACCATTATTATGTAAATATTTAGTACATTCAGTGCTACTAGTCATTATTGTGGCAGATGAATTGTATACTTAATATTTCCCCATAATTATATCTCAGTTGCAGTTAAGATGCATTAGTCGGTACGCTAAAACAACAACAACGTGCACTTATATAGTGCCCTCTATGCAAGGTAGCATCTCAGCGCTAAAACTGATTGTATGGTTTATACGTATGATAAGGGTTCAGTCGTGTAACTGTTATTAACATCTAAAACAAAAACTCCTGACTTAGACAACAAGGTCCCACACAAAATTGTTCAAAACCTTACACGAATTGGAGAGGGTAGGGGAAATTAACCAAAATATACGAATAGTCAGGTAAGATTTATCTCTCCTAAATGTGTGTTGACTTAGTTTTTTTAAAAAAGCCAGCGGTGCATACAACTTTTTTCACAAATAATAGTCTTGCTAGCACACCTCCAGCATTTGGAAGATCATAGGAAGAATTGGGTAGAGAGGTATTTTAACTGAGATCAAGCTTAATCATGTACTATTTTATGAAATTTTCTCACAAATTTCCTGAATCTCTAGACAAGAAGAATCAATGATCTGAAGTCAGAACTGGAAATGTTCCAAACAGGACAGTTTCAGTTACAGGAATTTGGTTGATCAATATTTTGCTCAACTTAGATAAATGCTTACCTCTTGAAAAATATACATTACATCATGGGCTTCTGCTCTTTCAGTACCATTGTTCCCTGTTCCACTATGCATTTTCCTAAAGCAATAGATAGGCAAGCAGCTGTTGTTTTCTTTCTTACAATTAAACAGGACAAGCGGATGTCAAAGCCTGAAGTGGTGAGTGTTTTACAGCTGAAATCCATAACAATCCAAATATGCATTGAACAAATCATTAAAACATTATTTTTACATCCGCAAGATTAAATGAAACAAATTATATAATTTATTTTGGAAATGATAAAATCTTCTAAATTTTTATTTGTAAATACATCAAACTGTGTGCCAGTCAATCGGGTGGGGAACTGAACCACAAAGCACAGGAAAGTCCAATTTTAAGTTCTGGTCTGCAGATTTACAGCAGATGTCTTCATTTCTCTTCTAGTAAGTTGAAAATATATTGTCAGAATAACCTTTACATTCAATATAGTGCATTTCGCATCACAAGAACATCTCAAAGCACTTTACAGGATGTAAGGTAAAGTGGAGTAACTCAGTTGATGTGGCAAGCCAATCTACATGCAGCAATGTTCCACAAACAACCAATGAAGTGAATGAACAATTTTATTATTGGCCAGGATACTTGGGAGAAACTCCATTCTCTTTTTTGAATTGTGCCATGGGATTTTAACGTCCACCTGAACAAGTAGATGGGACCTCAGTTTAACGTTTCATCCCACGGATGGACCTCCAACAATGCAGTACAACCTCACACTGCTTTAGAGTGCCACCTAAACTTTATGAGTTTCAAGTCCTGATGTGGGGCTTGAACCATGACCTTCTGACTCAGAGGCGAGAGTGCTACCAACTGAACCAGGCTGACACACAAAGATGGCACAGGTTCAGGGTCAATTTTGGGATAAAATGCCAGGAAGCATTTATTTACATAATTAGCAGTTGAAATGGCTGATCAGGAAGGGTGGTAGAGGTGGTTGAGTACTTAATTGTACTCAATTAAGAAACTATAATGCTGTAATGGGAAGAGGGCAGAGTGGGTATTCTGGAAGGGATAAGATCAGATGGACTGCAAATGGTCTTCTTTATCTGAACAACTTGTGATCTTTTGACCATGAGTAGTAAGAGTGCAATAGCATTCCATTAGCAGTTTTATTCTAATAACCAAGGTATTAAAAATGATTCTTGTTCTCTGAACTGTTTTCATTGCATTAATATCCTTTTGAGGTTGAGTAATATCAACCTGGTTCAGTCTGTGTCAATTCTACCAATTTGATAATTTAAAATAAACTACAACACTGTTTGTACTTTCTGTGTACTATGGTTTGTACTTTTCTGCGCCCTAGGAGCAGAAATAATAATAATCCTTGCATTTGATATAACGCCTTATCACGTCCTCCAGACGTCTCAAAGCGCTTCACAGAATATACTGCAAAGTGAATTGACTGTATATTTTGTGAGTGAATATAAAACTGCATCATGACTTTATTCTGTTTACATTTTGCTTCTGCAAGTTCCTAGCTATTGTTCTATACAGCCTTGAGTTAGATGCTTCATGTTTTACTGCGGTTTAGCAGATTATAATATTTAGGAGTACATTTAGAAACCTTTATGGTTTAAGGACAAAATTTTATCTTACCACATGGTGGCAGCATACAACTATAATTACATAAGGTCGTTAATATCAGAATTTGCATTTATGTAAGAATTACAAATGCATATTGTCAGACAATTTTTTGCAAATATAACTAGTGATTTAAAGAATACAAAATTTGGTGCATCATGGATTTACTGGGATGTTACCAGAGATGAGACAATATTACTATAGGAAAATATTTGACAGATTTTTTTCACCTGGAGATAAAAATGATTGAGAGAAGACCTGATAGAGGTGTTTAAAATTATGAAGGGGTTCAATGAACTATTGATTGGGATATCTAAAACTGAGATAAATAGATGTATAGATGCTTGGGAAGTAGGATGTACAAAGGGATGGAAGATGGAAAATGGAATTAAAACATCTGCCAAGATGTAATAAAATAGCAAAATGGCTTTGTGGGATGAATGGCTGACTCCTGTTCCTATGTTCCTAAATATTCCATCTAAAATATTATTTCTTACAAGTTAACAATGTGAGGGATTCTTCCATTATTTTTGTAAGCCTCTTCACTAAATGTAATCTTCATATCAACTTGATTATTGAAAAAGACTCTGTGGCTTTGTTTCATGCAACTATATGGGTTTTAAAGGATTGTGGTGGTCCTAAAGATTGAGACATTTCTACTCAGACATTTTTGATACTGAGCTCAGCACTAAATTTACAATAAATGGTTTCTTGAACCTCTTAGTAAGATGTCAAAAGTGAGGCTTTAGACTGCTAGAGGAGGCCGTTTGAGGAGCTGAAGTGCAGGCGGTGTGAGAGGTACGATCTGAACCAATCAAGGGAAGTGCTGTGGAGGTTGAGTTGAGAGGAGAAGCGGTGGGTGAGGATAGAGTGGCAGCAGAGAGGACCAGGAGGCCGAGGGAGCCCTGGTCGTAGATGGTCAGAATGTCATTTGACACTTTGACCGGGGCTGTTTCTGTGCTGTGGGTGGCACGGAAGTCCGATTGGAGGGGTTCGAGAAGGGAGTGGCAGTAGAGGAAGGAGCGAAGCCGAGAAGCAACAACTCGTTCCAGGACCTTGGAGAGGAAGGGGAGATTGGAGATGGGGCGGTCGTTGGGGAGTAGAGAAGGGTCCAGGGAGGGTTTTTTTTTTTTTTTAAGAATAGGAGTGACGAGAGCAGTTTTTAAAGGGGTGGGAACGGTCCCAGAGGACAGGGAAAGCTTTACGATGGGGGTGAGCAGAGGGGCTCAGAGTGGAAGGATGTATCTGGAGTGTGAACGCACGCTCACATCTCCTGGGCTTAGCATCTACACTGAGCGGTTTTGATGGTGACGCCCGGCGAGAACGTTGGGGAAAAAAAAGAGAGCAAGTGGAAAAACTGGGCAGCATAAATGGTGCTGCACTGTCCAATGACCCCCCCATTCAAACCCAACGCGGCCTCTAACCTGTCCCACCTGACCTGGCAGGTCACTCCACAACCAAACCGCGGACCCTCAGGCCCTCACACCTGCCGACCGAGCGGCTGCGGCCTCCCTCGTTCGCCCCTCACCCCCTCCCGCTCCGCCATCGGCGGCCGTGCCTTCAGCCACTAACCACCACTGCGCTCCCCCCCCACCCCCCCCAAAAAAAAAACAAACCCTGGATCTCTCCCTCCCTCAACAACAACAACAACAAAATGACATTTACAGAGCGCCTTTCACGTGCACGTTGTCGTCGTCGTCGTCCCTCGACGGTTTCCCGCTTCTCCCCTCCTCCCACCCACCTCCGGCCAACGGTTATTTGAGAGCGAGGGCCGCAGGGAAGGGGGCGGGGCGTGGCGGAGGGGTGGAGCGCGTGCCGGCGGGCCGCGCGTCACAATGGCGGACGTCATCGCGCTCCTTTGTGACGCGACCGCGCACTGAAGGTGTCGGGGTGGGGGGGAGGGAAGGGTGAGGTGTTTGGCTCGAGCGCCGTGGAGCAGGTGCTTTCCCCCCTCCCTCCCTCCCTCCCTCTCGCTCTCTCCCGCCCGCCCTCCGGTCCCCCCCCCCGGGTGGTGGCCGCTGCTGCCGCCGCCGTCGCCGTTTTCTCAGCCCCATGAAGCGCAAGAGATGCTGAACCTACCGCGTGACGGCAAGTGAGTAAAACAGTTCACTCACAGTCCAGATGTACAGTACGTCTTTTTTTTTCCCCCCCGACCCCGAAGAAAAAAAAGAAAGGCCACGGCCGGAGGGGCGGCCTCGGTTGGGGGCGAAGAAAGGACCGTTTGTTGAGACCTCACCGGCGACTCCGTCGGTCGGTCGGTCGGTCGGTGGTGACGCGCAGCGCGGCGGTGGCTGCCGACGCACCGCGTCCTCCAAAGAGCCTTAATAATAATAATAATAATAATAATAATGATAATAAAAATCCTCGCATTTGATATAGCGCTTTTCACGTCGGGAGGACGTCCCAAAGCGCTTCACAGAACACACTGTAAAGTGAATTGACTGTATATTTGTGGGCGAACGCGATAGCCAATTGCGCACAGCGATGTCCCACAAACAGTCGTGGATTGAAAATGACCAATTTATTATTGTTTTTGGTTTTGGAGGGATTATTATTAGGCTCTGTGTGGAGTAAGGAAACTTGCCCAAGGTTTCGCCCTCTGCCTGGAATTGAACTCAGGTCTCTCGCTTGCAAAGCGAGTGCTCTGACCACTGAGCTACAGGACTCCCTTCGCCTCATCCCATGTGCCAACGGGTTATTTATTATTGTGTGGATTCATTGCAGTTCGGAGAGAATTAAAACTCACTCTCCCCCCCCACCCCCCCCCCAAAAAAAAGATGGCAGAAGTTATACACCTGACTGTGGGTATATATGTGGAGTCCTGTAGCTCAGTGGTTAGAGCACTCGCTTTGCAAGCGAGAGACCTGAGTTCAATTCCAGGCAGAGGGCGAAACCTCGGGCAAGTTTCCTTACTCCACACAGAGCCTAATAATAATCCCTCCAAAACCAAAAACAATAATAAATTGGTCGTTTTCAATCCCCGACTGTTTGTGGGACATTGCTGTGCCCGATTGGCTGCCGCGTTCGCCCACAAATATACAGTCACTTCACTTTACAGTGTGTTCTGTGAAGCGCTTTGGGACGTCCTCCCGACGTGAAAAGCGCTATATTAAATGCAAGGATTATTATTATATATATATATATAATGACATTCCCTCTGGTGAGATGCAGGAAAGGCGACGCCACTGCTTTGTGATTGCAGATGGACTCCAGTCAGTCTCTCGTGGTCCTTCACAAGTTGGACGCCTGGTGCTATTTTATTATGATTTTCCCACCGCGTGCGGTTAAACGCTTCAACCTGTTATGTTTTGTGCCGCAGTATTTACCAGGAGGGGGTTTTGTTACTCACGTTGTGACCAACTGCCTACTGTACTGCAGTTTGTGCTTCGCAGTGTTTTATCCACAGGTGACAGGAGAGGTAGTTTCTCATATGTTTTGGTTTCGAACCCTCTAAACTGGACACACAAACTGGTTTCGTCCCCTATAAGTTTTTGATGGAGAAGGGAATTGCGGTTCACCGATCGTTTCAGTTAAATTGTACTTTTATTTCGTGCGAGCACAACTTCCACGAAGATCAGAAGATCTGATTTGAAGTCACCTTTTTCATCAAAGCGCAATTAGTTAATGAATGAGAAGCAGTAGGAAAGTTATACTTTAATTGCCCTTTACTTTTCTTTCTTCCCATTATTTGCATGTGTGTTTATATATATATATGTGTATGTACAGTATATACAGCTAATGGGTTTACATTTTCATTCGTCTTAATTTGTGGATCTTTATTTCTGAAACAAAGTAGATTTAAATTAAAGAAATATGCCCCAAATGGCAGCTTCTCTTTGTAGATATAGACATAGCAACCAAGCAGCTCACCAAATCATAGATGGCTGTTTTTGGTTGGTAAATTAACCCCGCAGTAATCAAAGGACACAGATTACTTTCTCTCTCAAAATTTCAGATGCATTGAATGAAGGATATGTGGGTTGGAATTTGTGTAATTGCCTCACAAAACCTGTTTGTCAACTTTCTAGGTATTGTTTTTGTGTGTTGTAAGTTCAGTGGAAAGTAACTGCAGAAACCTTTCAGCATGATTCCTTTAATGCTGGTTCAGGGTTAACTTTCCTTTGTAGTTTTGGAGAACACATTCATGCCATAATATAAATATTTAATACTGAGCCTTGTAGATTTTGTTGGGTGCAACACAAGAACTTTTAAAATTATGTTTTAGTTTCAAAGTTATATTTCATGATTATTGCTTAACTTAAAAGTTACAATTTAAGCCACATTTAAATTTTGTTTCGTGTGCAAGCTCTTGTCAGCAGAAATCTCTTGTTTATTGATTTCACTAATTATGAATCTATTCAATTTCTAATTTCTTCTCATCCAGGATGAGAAGAAATAAAGTAAAAGGGATAATTCAATAGTCATTGTGAAGTATTTCTAAGAGTTTATCTTTGTGTTAAGAACATTTTGTGATAGTTGGAATCAAATAAAATAATGTACTAATGTAAACTTCCAGAAAGTCACTCCGATGCAAGGTGGAAAAACTGAAAAAAGAAAACAATGGCACCCTTCCATTGCTTAGGAAAAGGGGGAAATCTCATCATTCTTCGATTGTTCAGGTAAACAATTCAATTCTGACCTTCTGTATAAGAATTGAGTGAACCTGAGGAATTTGGCTTAATCTTAAGGATTTAAAGTGCCGTCACACAGGATACAGTTCAAGATCCTAGTCCTCACCATCAAAGCTCTCCATGGTCTATCTCCCCCCTACCTCTGTGACCTCCTAACCCCCTACCATCCTGTCTGCTCACTCCGCTTAGCGGGCTTTGGTCTGCTTCACATCCCCCCGCCTTGCCCGCCCCATCATTGGCAGGCGGGCCTTCTGCCACTCTGCCCCCACCCTCTGGAACTTCATCTCGCAGTCCCTCCGCCGCACCCCCTCCCTTGCCTCCTTCAAGATCCATCTCAAGACCCTCCTCTTCGACCGTGCTTTCGATCACCCTGCTTCCACTCCCCTCCTTGCCCTCGACCTTCCGCAATCCCGACCCCTAACTCGGGTCTGGAACTGTGACTGTCCGGCGCCTTGGGACGTCCTCCTGACGTGAAAGATGCTATACACATGTCATTTTGTTGGTTGTTGTTGTTAAAGTGGTATGTAGATCTTAATTAATATTTGTAAGGAACAGGATTATTAATGATGTAATTTTGCTGTGAAAATGTAAAGTAAAAGTTGTAGAGAATTATTGATAGTTGGAAATGAATAATTTATTTAAAGTGGTCAGTTGATATCATAAACCTGAGAATATAACTTAAAAGATTGGGGCATTGTCTCAGTTCCACAACTAAAACAATTATCGAGACTAAATCAACTTTCATAGTACAGAACAATTGACACAATCCTCATTTTGGATAAGCGCACAACTCTGAGCACAACTGGTCATATTGAAAAGTACAAATTAACTAAATTAAAAAAAATCTATTGTTTCATCAGGAGTTATACCTTCACTATGTGTGTCAGCCTGGTTCACTCTTGTCGTCTTTGAGTCAAAATGTTTGTAAATTCAAACCCAACATTAGGATTTTGAACTAGTAGTCATTGGCTGCCATGCTTGCTTAAAAATGTAGACACTATACACTTTACAGTGAATCCTGGGAAGCAGTTTGAGACATTCTCCTGTTGTGAAAGGTGCCATATCAAATGCAAGAATTAGTATTATTGCTGTAGTACCACACTGTGCTCGCCATTTGTTTCTCTCTCTCTCTGAGTTTCTGACTTTCTCTATAACTTTCTGGTTCTAACCCTATATTGCACAAAAGTATAAACATATTTACACTACCAGCAAACCATCCAGTTATATGCATGCACGTGAGATTACTAGTTACTCTCACTGCAGCTAAATAGTGAGTCTGTTCATTTTATTTTGGTGTTAGGACTTTGCAAGTGCAAATTTAGCTGTCTTTTTTGCCTTCTTAAGCATTATTAACTTATTTTCTAATTTATCTCATTGTGTAAATCTTATGTGAAATGCTCTATAGATGCAAGTTGTTGACTTGAGTGGTAGTGGCGTGTTGAAGGTTCTTTTAATTGGATTGGGATACATATCTTAAGACAACAATAGTTTTTTTTTAACAGTTGCTTTTTCCAACAGAAACATTTTAACAATTACGACATACAAGGAAGATATTCCAACTGGTCACGGCTGTAATTGATTTAAAAACAAATGTGGCTGAATGTAGCAGTTGTAGCATTAAATTTATCACAAGTATATTTGTATGTTTTGTGAGTTCAGCTCAGTCTCGGCTGACATTCCATTGCCGTGATGGGGGAGTGCTGCATTGATGCATTGGATACAACATTAAGCTGTGGTCACGTCTGCCGGTTGAGGTGGACGTTCAAGATCACATGACACTACTCCAAAAGAGAAAGGAGTTTCTCCCGGATGACAATCCCAAATACCTGTTCAGTCGATGTTAACTCGGACTGTTTCATAGAGAGGGAAGTCTCTTCTGGTGTTGTAGCTGACAGTCTCCAGATAAAATCGATCATTCCCTTCGTGGCTTTTTTTGGGGTGCTATTATCAACTGTATTTATTTTTTGAAAATCCAAAATTCACGGTTGGCTCAATCAGCACTTCAAAACTTAGTTACTTGACGACCTAGTAGTCATCCAGTTTGGCTTCCCACATGCCAGCTGGCTTGCCATCAGGTTGCCACTGATGTGACGTGGTGATGTTGGTGGTGCTACTTGCACGTTCTCCAGGGAGATAGTGCGCATTCCATTGACTGTATATTTGTGGGCGAACGCGGCAGCCAATTGCGCACACAGCAATGTCCCACAAACAGTCGCAGATCGAAAATGACCAATTTATTATTGTTTTTTTTGGGGGAGCGATTATTCTGAGGCGTATGGAGTAAGGAAACTTGCCCAAGGTTTCCCTCTGCCTGGAATTGAACTCGGGTCTCGCTTGCAAAGCGAGTGCTCTAAACACTACACGTGTTAATACAGAAATTTAGTTGTATCCATACATCAGTTGGCAATGGCATTGTTAAAATATACACAGTGTTGCCATGTTCACTGTGGCGCTTATTATTTTGGTTTAGCAGTCAGAAGAAGATGTTGTATTTAATGCTTTTGGAGAAGTGCAGTATGTTGAACAAAAAGAAAACTCATTATGAGACTTCTGTTCATTTAATCAGCCCAAGTAAGAACCAAGTATGTTTCCTGGAGTGAATTCTTGTAAAGCTTATAACTCCTTTGCCTTATTTAGGCTACATGCCAGATGATATTACAATACTTGCCAATATATTTGCAGTGTATTCTCAATTATAGAAAATGACTGATTAACATCAGGCCATTCACGAATTTCAAGAACTTCTTGGTATATTTTTGAAGCCTTAGGAATTATTGGATTTATATTGGAAGTTGTCATAAATACATTTTAATGTGCCTAAGCTCAAACAAAGTCTGGAAGAAAGGAAATCTCAGATACCATTGACACTTGTGATTATGTAAAACTATCTGCTATATAATAATCCCAGATAATTATAGGGAACTGGTGAGGCTTTGAAATGGTGTGGAGAAATTTCAAGGTCATTTAATCATTACATACAATCTCCAAAGGAAATGTATAGGAGCGTGGAGGAACCAGATGATAATGCATTTGTGTTACCAAAAAAGTCTCCATTTTAAAAAGAACAAAACTATTACAATAATTTATTATTCAGTGAAAAGTGAACATTATGCATGTGTAATATCTGGTTTGATTTCTAATGTAAGAAAACATGTACATGTCATCACCAAATAGTTTGTTCTACAGTCTTGAAATATACTTTATTGTAAATGTGAATTTTAATTTTGAAGTTTGAGCAAAAGAATTTAGTCATTTGTTTCAATATACGGGAGTTAATTTCAAAGTTGTGAATTACCTAAAATAGTGTATTTCTTGTGAAGGATTCACAAAACTGCAGGGTAATCAATGGATAATAGAAAAACTATGGAAAAAATAATCAAAAGCTTACAAACGGTGTTGAGATGATTCCCATTGATAATAAAATACAGAATAAATACTGAATAAAGCATTCATGTAAGTTTAAATTTTTCTCCTGGAATTCTATGATTTTGATTGGGTACAGCAATAGTTTCGTCAATAGCCAGAAGCAATGTGTTTTGATCAGAAATGTTCTGCTATGATGAATTGGATAATATTGGTATTGTGTACAGTGAAGATAGTGTTGATAAATTAATGTATATTAACCCACAAAACATAGTTATTCCACTTTCTAATATATCCTGTGAAGCAATATGGGATGTTCTCCAGTAATAACTTGCATTTATACAGCGCTCTTCACACGGGGTAGCGTCCTGGAGCACTTGACAGTGGCGGAGTCTGACCCTGAGCCAGGGGGAGAGGGAGTGGGGAGGTGACTGTAATTGTCTTAAATTAGGGAAATTATCAACATCTCTAAGAAATTGATGCAGAAGTCAAAAATAAAAATGTAAATCACCATTAGGATTAAAATCAGCGATTATAATTAGGTTAAAAGAGAAAAATTCTTTGATGGCAGGTTTACAGCATGAACCTGAAGCAAGATGGGGGGCAAAGAGGATCGCAAAGGATTATTGTGATTCATGCTTGATAAATAACCACTGGTTACAATTGAGAAGAAACAAGAGAATCCTACCGCAGGTATGCACGTCTACAATAGTTTATTTGTAACTTGTGGCTTTTTTCAGTAGAAGTATAGGCAAATAATTGGTTTTATTATTTTTCATATATAAAGTAAATTGTTCAAATTCTGTTTTGCAATTTACACATTCATTGTTTTGCTACAGCTGTTGGGTTTTGTATCTGAGGATTAACTTTTTTAAAATCATTTTCAGTTAATTTTACACTTTATAACAATAATTGTTGCATTTCTCTGACCATGCCTTCAGTCACTAACCTAACTAAGAGCTCTGGTACATTGTTCTATGTGATGCACACTTGTATTTATTATTAGTATTTCAAGGGTTGTTTTGAGAGGCTGTTATAACCACATTTGCCGAGTTGCAAATTGTTTTATTTTGTCAATTTTCAAGTAATTTATGCAGTAGTATCAAGTAGATATGTGTTCAGTATATGCAAATAAATTAATCTTAAAGATTTATTTTTAAGTAAGAAATGTCTTTATCTTAGGCCACATCACCTGGAATCTTTTTACACTGACAACAACTTGCATTTATATTGCGCCCTTCACACGGGGTAGCGTCTTGGAGAGCTTAATAGTTATAATGCCTGTGATAATGGAGAAATAATAATTGGTTATTGGAAGGAGCATGTTTTGCAGTCATTGATGTTACTGTGCAATGGAAAGAACAAAATAATAGTTTTTCAAATAATAGCAAACAACTGTGCTAGTATCGGTAGGTGTATTGTATTAGCATCAATAAAAAGAAAAAATGAAAATGGTAGAAACCTGAAATATAACCAGAAAAGCCTGCAATACACACATTAAAAAAATGATCTTTTCTCTTTTCAGATGTTGATTGGCAATGCTATGGATTTCTAACATTTCTCTTGAGTTAGCATTATATAAGCAGAATGCCTGGTAATCTTAATGCAGGTCAATTATGATATTGTGTGTGTGTATGTGTGTGTGTGTATATATATACAATATATATTTTAAATTGCACCTGACTTCCATTAGCTAAATTTTCATTTGTATGCCTAATGTTTGAATTCTTTGCCTTGAACAATCTGGGGGAAAAAACCTTGATCAACTTGTCACTCCCCATCCTAATTTTAACTAAAAAAAATTAAAAGTACCTTATCTCACCTCAAAGCAACTGTCTTCTTTTCCAAAGAGCAGCTTCCTTAGCTTTTCCTCATAACTGATATACACCATCTTGCTGTTTTCTGTGTCTGTATACTGTTAAGGGCAATAATATGAAAGAATAGATGACATTCAGTACTCACCATGGGGTTTGACTGATGTTTTGCATGGTCTATGTTTGTCCTATTTGATGCATACTTCCTCCGTTTGTTAGACAAACCAAAGGAAGTGATTTTACCACAAATTGTACTGAAATAGCACAACAGCTTCAAAAATAAACCATTGTTTAGGAAAAATCACACTCATTAATGGTGATGAACAACACGATACAAGCTGTAAAGAGGAGACAATGTTAGTCCATGGTACCAAATAATAATCCATGCATTTGATACACTGGGAGGATGTCTCAAAGCTCTTCACAGGATGTACTGTAAAGTGTAGTGAATGTATTTTTAGCCAAATATTTTTTGGATAGATTAACCAAAGAGCCTTAGTCCTCTCATCATATTAGGGCACAGGGTTACAAGGAGGTACTTTTTAAAAGTGAACTTTATAATCTTGAACTTGTGCTAACTTGTCATATCTGAAATTATTGTTCTGGGTAACTTTTTCTATCCTGATTAGCATCTTAGTATGTTGGGAAAGAAAGGGGAATTTGAGGGGTGGTGACCAAAGGCAGGCATGCTGAAAATGATTGTTTTTAAAAAGGTTTTGCAAGAGAGAGAGAGCCTAGCAAAGGAATACTTACTGTGAATAAATAACTTTTGAATTAGATAAGCATTTGAACCTTCTAAAATTGTATCCTAATATTGTATATTCTGATTATCTCAATTTAGACATCTCAGAATTGTTCAAAACAACTGATCCCTGCAGAAAAAAATCACTTGGGTACCAGCAAAACATACCGAAAGGTAAAAATATAAGTATCCAAGATAGCATGGTATCAATTTATTATTATTATTCAGTCAGACCTCATTATAACAATGAATTGGGTCCATAAAATCATGTTATAATGGGGGCAGGTTTTAATAAAAAGTTTGCCGGTCAGCATTTTTGGATTGGTAGTTGTTGCTGATAATCATTTCATTGCTGGAACATCTTGAGTCACTGGGCAGCCTTCAGTGGACTGAATATGTGATGTCTCACGGGTTTCATATTTCTGTTTTGTTAGAAGCATACCTCCAATATTGGCTCCCTCCCCCAGTTGGAGCCCCCTATCAACCACTCCACGCTTACTGCTCTCAAAGCAAACCAAGACGAACGTATCCTTCCTCAGATAACCAATAAAACCTTGCCATATGGACAGAAAACACACCAGGTAACCAAAATCTATTAACATTTTATGAGGCTGCTTTGTGATACAATGTGCATTTATTACGGTCCCCTTACTTAAAGAGTCATGTCTCGTTGTGCTTTACAGAGACTTTCCCAGATGTTAAGCAGAGACAGTAGGGGGACGAGTAAGATGACCGTACGCACTGTCAGATAAGTTTTAGGCAGCTTTTGAAGGTAGAGGAGGGGTAGACTTCCAGGGTGGGTGCATATAGAGGCTGAAGGCTCAGCCAGCGATGGGTTGGGTGGAGGGGGATGCACAGCAGATCCAAATTTGCCAAGTGGAGCAAAAGTGAAGCTGGTGGTGATCAGAATTGGGGAAGAATGAGGGCATGAAGGAATTCGTAGGTGAGTATGATTATCTTGAAGTTGATCAGAAGCAGCCAGTGGAGCCTGGCGAGGACAGGAGTGGTCAGCATCTGACGTCTATTTTTATCCTTTTGTGAGTGGAAGGCAGAGACTGAAGAGCATTAAGAGTACTTATGATAGTAATGAACACTTTCTTAGCACTTAGCCAGAATAGATGGGGGAGCTTGTTTTATCATAACTTTCAGTCATATTGTTTGCGTAGATAGTGACCATAAATATTTTATTTTTGTTTGGGTTCTTTTATTTGTTATCGTTCATATTCCTGAAAGTAACTAAAAAAAAGTATTGTACCAGTGGAAGCACAGTTTAAATATGTTTTAGAAGTAAATTATTCTTATATGATTAGCACATTGTGTCACGATACCTGATTGAGAATATGATAATTAAAATGTTAAGAAGAGGAAATGAAGTACTGTGACTTATTATTTTTATTTCTAGGATGAAAGGTTTTGCAGCTTTAGTCGACAACAGATAACGAGGTTGGGGTTAATCGAGAATTTTCAAGAAATTATTAGCAAAGCACAGACAAACAAGAATGAGAAAAGAACATTTCAAGGTCTTAATTTGCCTATGACATCTACAGGTATAGTATTAATCAAATCAGATATAGCCAGCAATTAGTGCTTACATAAGACTTCTTTGAGTTGGTGTAAAGATGTCTAATTCTATTTAAGTTTGTCTTTATTAAAGATTTGCTTTATTTATACACGTGCTCGGGTCATATTTGATTCAAAAGTTTCAATTGAAACTCAATGAAGAGCTAATAAAGAATAAGTATTGTTGACTAACTTCCCTGAGGGTTGTATGGAATAAAACATTTCAATGCTTGGTCTTCTATAAACACAAGCTTTTGTTTTTATCTATTTAGAAAAAGATAAGCTGTTGGAAGCATGTAATATTTAAATAACAAATAGTGTATTATGTGATGCAATGAATGTTTTAAACCGGCCTTAAGCATCATACAGTGTTTGTTTGATTTGAATAGAAGCACTGAAGAATTTCAAAAGTGGCCTGGTAAATTATGAATGTGAGGAAATCCAAAATTATCGAGAACTGTGGTTTCTTGGACTGGATGCCGAAAAGATAGATGCTGTTCCTGGTGGACAGCAAAACAGTGGTTATGATGATGTCCACGGTTCTTACATCAAGGTATGTGAAGGCTCATAGGTGTCAGATCCTGAATATTTTGGGCAAGTTTCCTTACTCCACACGCCTAATAATAACCCCTCCAAAACAATAATAAATTGGTCACTTTCAATCCACGACTGTTTGTGGGACATTGCTGTGCGCAATTGGCTGCCGGGTTGCGCCTACAAATAAATAGCCAATTCACTTTACACTCTATTCTGTGAAGCGCTTTAAGACGTCTAGAAAACATGGAAAGCACTATATTAAATGCAAGGATCATTATTAATAACATTAGTTGGTCCATCTAAGCTTTTTTTCAAATTGGCCCATGATGAAGAGAATGCCTTTAAACAAGGGTCCCCGTTTCAAACAGAAACATGTTTCCAAAATAATACAAACCATTTGTTCTGAACCACTCTGAATATTTTTTCAGGTGTTACATGACCATTTATCGTATCGATATGAAGTTCTTGAAGTCATAGGCAAAGGATCCTTTGGGCAAGTGGTAAAATGCTTGGATCATAAAACAAATGAATTGGTGGCTATAAAGATAATACGAAACAAACAAAGGTAAGTTCTCTTAATATTATTTGTAAATCAATTTTAATTGTAAACTACAATATAGAAATACTGCAGTAGAACCTCATAAGGTGGTAGATGGATTCCAAAATGTCAACTCACTTTATAACTGGGCACGATCATGAAGGGTTTCCAGTCAGCACATTGAGCATGCTCAAAGACGTGACCATCCTCCAGGGCATTTGGGTTGCTGATGATATTACTTCCTGCATGCTGTGCACGCACACTTTATGCTGGAAACTTCCTAAACTTAACCAACTGACTCCAGGTCATCAGATCACCGCCAATGTCACTTCGTAAATACCCTTTGCAAGAAAAATGTCGTCAATGACCTGGTACCCTAGAAGTTGGCTGTTATTTTTGTAATGCAGGTTAGACAGCCTGCAGGAAGCTGGGCAGTTCAGGGAAGGAAAACAACATCGGGTTATCTGCTATATAAGTAGGTTCTACTCTGTTGTTTTTAGATTTCCCACCCCAATTTGTTGACTTGAGTGTTTAACTAAGTCATAACAATTGTTACTAATCCATTTGTGCAAATGGAAGGATTTTCATTCCAGCTAATATCTGCTTTAAATTATACCTGAGTGAATTTCACTGGTCAGAAAAATATATTCCCATGACTTTCAATTCATAACAACTCTTGAAGTAAATGCATAAAACCTTGAACAGCCAAAACAGTTGTACTATATGAACTGTCCTATTCTTTTTAAAAAAAATAGATTTCACCACCAAGCTTTGGTGGAGCTGAAGATTTTAGATATTTTACGCAAAAAGGACAAAGATGGCAGCCACAACGTTATTCATATGCTGGAGTATTTTTACTTCCGAAATCATCTGTGCATTTCCTTTGAACTATTAGGGTAAGCTACAGTCACTTTACTTGTCTCCTTGTATCTAATTCTGGTAGTAGCCCAATTTAATTTTAAAGGACAACTTTTGTTCAATATAAAAAGGGAGTTTTTCCTGGTGTCCTGATTGAATACGAGGGAGAAAGGACAGGTGGGGATGTAACCTGATGTTTCAGTTACCGCATAGAGGCTGATTCCCACAGGCCATTACCAATCTACCTAATCATAAGTTCTATTACACTCATTTGATCTCTTGAGGGAACAATCTGCATAAATACTCCAATGGTTATCTTGCAAGACATCCCAATATTCAATCTTCATATTTCCACTATTCAACCAAGTCATGCTGGAGCTGTTCACTACAAACATTTCTTCCCTTAAACTCCCCACTCTTAGGCCATAGCAGCAAAGATTTTGTCTTTTTCTGTGTTCTGTCAATAACTGCCCCTATAACCCATGTGAAGGTGCTATATAAATGCAGATTATTGTTTGATTAACTTATAGAATGTAACCCAGGAATGAAATGCTATTAAGCTGCAAATAATCATAATAAAACAGCCAAAAATATAGTTCAATGGTGTCTGAAAACTGGTTTGTTCAAATTCAATTATAGGTGACGGGTTTAGTTCCAGACTGAATATGGTATAGTTTCAACTAGAGTAAATAATCTAAAGCTGGACTCTGGAACTATAGTTTATACAACAGGTTTCATACCAGTATGATTGTTGTGGTACAGTGTAACCAAAGGGTCTGCAACTTTTAATTTGTATCAGATTTTTGGTATTCTTTCAGTTTTGAAAGTAAAATTAATGTTTTACTTTGACAAATAAAAAGTCTGTTTCTGGAACTTTGAAATATTGTCTTTCACTTCATTCACAAAGTTTGCACACAGGTTCATTATATGTACAGAAATAATGTCTTAAATTGATAACTACTGGTGGGGTGGGGGGTGATTTGATAAAATAATTGTCAATAAGACTGTGATTGGATATATGTCAACCCTCCAATCTTCTGGGGTTCACTTATGTGTAGAAGCTCCTTGCACAAGAAGTTTGAAATTAAGATAATTGCTTTACATCTCATCTTAAGATCTCTAGAGTTATTTTAGATCTACATTTTTAACAACTGAAAAGGCTCTAACCTCTCAGCGACTTCTCAGTATAGTTCATAACTGATTCCATTTGAACTGGCATTGACTATAATAATCTTGTTTATGTTGCCCCCAACTGATCATTATGAATTTTATGTTTTTTGTAAACCATCCACGTATGGGACACAATTCATCAGAAGGGAAAATATCAGTGCTCTAATGTTTCCTTCCCTGTGATGTAAGCACAAGATATACAATGTAAAGAGTCTCACTGGACCTTAAACTGAGACAGCCTCACGATCATATGACTCAGAAACAAAATAAACGTGGTATTTTAGATGTTGCAGCTAATAGGTTTGACATTCTAGTGTGTTTTCTTTAAATTAACTGGTTGGTAGCAAGTCTGCGTTTGTGAAAGCTAATTTTCTACAAAAATGTATATCAAAATCTAGCACAAATTAAATATGACATAGCATTCTTACCACATAATCAGATTGAAATTATACAATGCTAACCTATCATTTATTTTATATTTTATATATGTATGCATGATTAATAATTCAGTTTATTTTCTTACAAGGATTTAGTAATAATCCTTGCATTTGATATAGTGCATTATGTCTTTCAGACATCTCAAAGTGCTTCACAAAATATACTGTAAAGTGAATTAACTGTTTTAGTACCAGAATTATGACCGATAGTTTCTGAGTTGATTGTTGCACAGTAGTATTTATAATGCACTCCTCTGCCTGATGTCTGCCCTTAAAAAGACAGACAATGTTGGAAATGCTCAGCAGAATGTTTGAAAGAGGATAGGTTCAACTACCTCAAGATATATGACTTTTGGCATTGAGCCACTTGATAAACAAATGCTAAAAAGAAGGAAATTATAATAGCAAATGTGAGAACGTGCACTCTGTTGCATTTGCTGACTAATAATAATGAACAGGACGATCCCTGGAGCCCAGTGAAGGCCAGAGCGTTCATCAGACTATGGGAACTTGGAATGACACTGGAATGAAAATAATTACACACCAGCTGTTTCAAACTTTGCAGCACACGGCCTCTTTGCAGCAACAACTCCATAACCTGTTCTGTTTGAACACTCCTGACTACTGAAACAAAATGGATTTTGAGTCGGTGTGAATTCACAAAAATAACCACTGTATTTGCAATTTAATACACATCAACTATTACTGTAAATAATTTACAAAACTTTTAAATGTTCACTTAAATATATCTTCCAATCTCTCTGGTGGGAATCTTGTTTTTCAGCTTTTTTGTTCATT
Source organism: Callorhinchus milii (assembly GCF_018977255.1). Classification (NCBI taxonomy): domain Eukaryota; kingdom Metazoa; phylum Chordata; class Chondrichthyes; order Chimaeriformes; family Callorhinchidae; genus Callorhinchus; species Callorhinchus milii. Next base: position 29,438,325 of record NW_024704746.1, on the reverse strand, counting down.
TTTCAGGTGACATTCCTCAAAGTCCAGTGACTGCATTTCTATCTTAACTGTCTCTTTCTCTTCTCCCCCGTACCCCATAAATTATGAAGAGTAGCTCTTGAACGCCTTCCATGACAGTGCAACTATATGGACATGGCCAGTGATCAGCATCAGATTGCCCCTGTTTGTTCTATATACCAAATCTCTAGGAATGTAGATTAAGTAAAAAAAATGTAGTTAATACTTAACTACTTTAATATAAAATGTTATGTAAATCAGTTACACCCCTATAGCTTTGTCTAGAACACTTCATGCCTTCTGATGTTCTGTCATGCTAACGTTAACCAGGATAGCAACATAGATACAAACCTGACGATCGCATAAACGAGTCTCATTCACACAAGGGTCGCAAACTTTTTAATTTTTTCCCCAAATAATAAAAAATTATATCATTTATATTATTGTTTTGTAAGTTACTACTTTTGCAAAAAGAAACTTTTTTAAACAAAAATGTTGGATTGCTTTTACACATAATGTAATTCATTTGGAGACGAGAACAAAGTACAGTAGTATGAGCTCAGGGACTTGACCCTATTGCTGGATAACGTGCAATGTCAAGCTGACCGTCACGGTGAGATGACGCAGACCACAGGAGTGGTTGTTTTCAGATATGTGGAAAGGTTGTTAATAAAACAATGATACATTTTTCTAAGGTTATGGAACCAGAAGGTTTTGCCCAGCAGTTATCTGGAAGGTTTGTTGCAGTGAGTGAGTTAGTGACTATGATATCCAATGCTCTGCACACCAAAAGGGTGGAACGAAGAGTGGATTATGAGAATATTTCTAGGTGACTATTTTTAATGATCTTCTAACAATAACTATAACACATGAATAACGCTACAGAATGGGTTAACTTAAGAATAATATCGACCAAAGAATCCTAATAATAACAATCCTTGTTTTGATATAATCCTTGTTTTATCATGTCTTTGAGACGTCTCAAAGCGCTTCACAGAATATACTGTAAAGTGAATTGACTGTGTATTTAGTGGGCAAATGAGGGAGCCAATTCCATGCAGCAGTGTCCCACAAACAATCGTGGATTGAAGTGACCAATTTATTATTATCCAAATTTGGTACAAATGGTAGTATGGCGTTATCAGCAAGCCCTGATCGCTTTAGATTCATGATTGTTGATAAAGGTAATAAAATGTGTTAGGATATTACACATTTTCCAGCATGGAGTTGTCTCTTTAATATGGTGAATAAACTCAATGAGATGTTTCACATAATTGAGACACTTGCTCAACAACATACAGGTAGGTTTCGCCATGTGTGCAAAGTTTCCTATTTTTTGGTCAGACAGGTATGGAAACATCACCATATTTAAGATTATCCAAACTAGACTGAGTTCCACATATGTAAGCCACCTATACGTGGATATTTCCCTGTGACTGAAATAGAATGCACACTCTCTTCCTGGAGGGACGAATTCTGTTTACCCAATCCCAGAGAGGAGAAGGTGAAGGTTGGGGGAGAGCGTGTATCACCCAGCTGACTAAAAATAATTAGTGCTCTACTTATGATATTTAATATACATTGATAGATTGGTCAAAATACATCCAATTTCACTGAAATATCACTTCATTATTTTAACAGTGCCTACACCAGAGGACAAAGTGGTGTTAGATTTTTAATAGTTGCAATCGTTCAACTGATTTGAGGAATGTAAAATGATAACTGAATTGCAATCTTTTCACAGATTAACCCTGTATGAATTAATCAAGAAGAACAACTTCCAAGGTTTCAACTTATCGCTTGTTCGTCGTTTTGCATTTGCTTTACTAAAGTGTTTACAGATGCTCTCCAGGGAGAAAATTATTCACTGTGACCTGAAACCAGTGAGTAACATAATACATGGTGTAATCCTAATAGATTTAAATATGGTAGGAAAATAGGAAGCTTATAGTTATACTTGTGTGACTTGGAGAGGTGGCAGAGCTGCACGTAACCCTTTTCTGGGATAAGTCATGAGTAATTTCTCAAATGTACATTAAATAATTTGCAATTAGGATGTTTGCGTACAAATGCAAATTCTGCAACAAACACAGACACACACCATAATTTACAGAAACGTTGTGAAGGGCTTGGAAACATTCGTGATGTTATGGATAATGTGTCAAGTGCAAGGATAATTGTTAGGATTATAATTATTTGTACTTATTGTATTGCATCTTTGATAGTGCCACAGTAAGACTCTTTAGTTATATACAGTATGTGATTGTGCAAGGCTGCCATCCAGTGGCAACAAAACAAAAGTAGATTTGACGTCTGTTACAATTTCATTTCATTTCAATCTCTCAGTAATCCATTTCAGAATATTTCTTGATGAATTTGAATTCACGTAATCACAATCATTTTTTCAGCAAGAACCCTCATGCATTGAATATAGTTACAGTCAATGTTGGGATGGATAGCTGTTACCAAGACTGACCAAAATGAGAAGTAAATTCGTTATGCATTATATATTACAAAATATTTTTTAAAAAAGCATGATTTAAATATGTAATAATGGATGTTTTTTTTCTATGTATAAAACAAGAAGCACACTTTACATGGTTATTTGTATTAGATTGTATAAATTACTAGTTAAAGGAGGAGTCTTGACTCTAGTCCAGAGGCAGCATTGATGGAGGTCGAGAAGCAGATCGCTTCTTTGTTTTCTGAGGTGATCAGTGTATATAGTCTGGAGGAAAGTAGAAAGATTTCATACTGGAAAAATTAATATATTAAACTTTTGCCTAACGCTAATTTAACTACTCTTTTAAAGCTGTTATTCTGTTACTTTGTTAGGAGAACATATTGCTATGCTCTAAAGGACAAGGAACAATAAAAGTAATTGACTTTGGATCAAGCTGCTTTGATTATCAAAAAGGTTTGTACAAATAGGAATTTAAAAAAATCTAAATTCCAAGACATTATTTAACACAAAAATAAGCATTAATCAAGCAAATGATTTACTGAATTGCAATCACTTTAAATATTGCTAAAACAAATAATTTTATTGCATTTTCAGAATTTATTTAGTATGTGTAAATTCTTTTCTAGTACTCTAACATGATAAAATGCCAGTAGTATAATCTTAATAATTATAAAAGTGTTTTTATCAACCATTGCATGCTATTTATTAATCAATAGCACTCCATCAGCATAAGAAACTACAGACCTTAAATGGGTTGAGACTTTATACTGGTCCAATATTGTAGCTGAGTTGGGATGGAGGGCAGAATGGAAGATACGTCACAGATAAGTTCACAATTATGATTGTAATTTAGAAGATGGATAATTAGAACATGGATTATTGAGGTTCCATTATATTGCGTTAATCTGTTAGCAAGCTAAAACTTTTAATTTTCATTCAATTATTCTATTTTAGTTTTTAATTTTTTTAAAATAGTTTACACATACATTCAGAGCAGATTCTACCGCTCACCTGAAGTAATTCTGGGTCATCAATATACCATGGCAATTGATATGTGGAGCTTTGGCTGTATTCTGGCTGAGCTCCTCACTGGCTGTCCCCTCTTTCCTGGGGAAAATGAAGTAGAACAGCTGGCTTGTATAATGGAGGTAAGGAACATTTTAATGTTTTCATTATTAATTGTCCTCAAAATAAATACAATGTTGTAATGCAATAAACTTTCAGATTAATTTATTATAATTTATTAGGGTTTTATTTCATTTTTAAGATATTTGGGGTTCCATCAGATGCCTTCATTCAAGCTGGACAAAGAAGGCGATTGTTTTTTGGTAGGAAGTACAGTGAATTACAATAATGAGGTTTATCGTGTTCAGATTACTGGTGATCTTTTAATTGCAGGCTCAAATATGTGATGTTTTTGATTGGCACAAAGTAACCCTAATAATTTGTAATGTGCAATAATAAGACATACTCATCCTGAAAGAAAAGTTTGTCAAGCAAACTAGTACTGGCAAAATATCTGTGTTTTTAAATCTCTTTAAACATTGATTTTACTATTAAAGGCATTAACTTGGATGCATTCAGGCCTCTGTATCATCAGAAGTGTCATATTTTGGATGAAATATGTGGAGATGTTGTCTACCTGTGAATATCAAAGATCCCATGACACTAATCGGGAAGAAAAGGAAGTTTCTTCTGCTGTTTCTTCCAGATTAAATTAGCCATGTCTTTATGTGGGATCTTCCATTACAGTGAATTCTGTGAAGGGCTTTGTGAGACACGTTCTTGACATGAAAGGCGGTACACCAAATGCAAGGATTATTATCAATATTGTTGTAAGAATTGTCTTATGTTTTCAAACCCTCATTTTTAGTTTAAGATTACAGTAGTTTTTTTTGAAGATTCTAAGGGACACCCTAAAACCATCACAAACAGTAAAGGAAGGAAGAGGCGCCCAAATTCCAAGAAGCTTGCCAACATACTCAGAACCAATGATCTCCTTTTTATAGATTTCCTGAAAGGTTGTTTCACGTAAGTTCTAACTTTAATTCATACAACAGTAGAATATCAACAGTGATTTTTATTATATATTTGCCACTAACCTCTGAAACAAATACATTATGCATCATGGAATCTGAACATTTCGATGTCCACAGGAAAGCAACATTATAGTTGATCCAAAAATATGATTAATTTTGTACTTGTTTGAAACTGATATCGAGTTTTAAAGTTTAGGAAGTCTTAACTTTGAGTTGACAGCAAAAAAAAACATAATTTGACACAGGTAGGCATTTGATTTAAATATGCTCTTCAGGAAACATGGTTGATGAGATGTTGACATAAGAACGCAATGCCGAGCTCAGTTGTCCAAGCCTTACCTAGAGATGTAAAAGTTCCAAGTCTCTGCTTAGGTTCCAGTGCAGTGCTGGGAGAGTGCTACATTGTTGGAAGTGCTGCACTATGGATCAGATCATTACACCGAGGTCTGTATACTTGTTCAGGTGGATGTTAAAAATCCCATGACATATTTGAAATGGGACTTTGTCCCAGTTTCCTGCGTAATAATCCGTCAGCTAAAATCGATCGTTCATTTTATGGCCATTTCGGGACATTACTGTCTGCAAATTGACTGCACAGTTTCTACACTTTGCAAAATTTCCCTGTGAAGGGCTTTGAGATGTTTCAACATTATAGTTGCTATAGCAAATTCAAGGATTATTATTCAAAGTTTTTGTTTTAGCTTTCTACATCTGTTTACAAGGTGGGATCCTGAAAAGCGTATGACTCCAGATGAGGCTGTGCAACATGAATGGATTAAGGAGACCAGGAGACTGAAATTTCATCTAAAAAGTTGTTGCCCAAAGAATGGAATAGAAATTGTTCCTACAACTCAAGATAACTGCAATTACATATCCAAAAAGTCCCAACCTCTTAAGACAGGTAGAAACAACCTTCATTTTTGTAGCACCTTATGATATCAAATAAACTCCTTTCACTAGGAGTTCTCCAGTACTGCTCTGTACACACAGTCTTCTGAAACTGGATACATGGGTGCTATTAACTGAGTCAAAAATAATTTTGAAAAAAGACAGCAGCTCCACTGATGGCCTATTGGGTAAAGGCATGACAGGTTTAGCTTGAAGCAATACAGACTGGAGTTCCCAGGTTCAGTTCCCAGGCTCTCCCTGTGAGTTAGCTGATCCTTGGTGGGGCAGCACTTGGAACAATACCAATTGTCTGCGGAGGGAATGTCAAGGCTCCTGATCAATGTTCTTTGATCCTCGCTGGAAAGTTTGTGTCTATTGATTGAGAACAGGGTAAGACTCTGTAGCAATACCTTCCATTACTGAATAGACTCACTGTCTAGGCTCACACATTAAATATGGCTAATCAGTTGATCTAGAATTAATACTTCCCAGCAAAAGGTTTAGATATTTGATGTACAAATATAAGCATTTCATTTTTTGATATACAAATGTGAAACATTAACAGTCGTGCATAATGAATACAATTATGTTAAAGTTGTTATATTTAGTGCGCCAAAAATAAGACTTTAAATGTATGAGTTGATGTAAGAATAATTCTTAGACTGGCTAATGGTTCAAGTCATGAAATCAGTAGATGTGGAGGTATATTTGTATTCACAATACAATATTCCAATCATGAAACTGAACTTCAACAACAATTTGTGGATCAGTGATTAATTATTTGCCTTAAAACATATTTTGATGGCATTAAAATAATTAAAAATTCAACTATAGATTCTAATAAGTTTTTTTGCATGATGTGTTTTGCCACAGAAAAAATCCATCATGACAAAGGTGATGTACTGAAGCATCATTGCAACGAAATTGAAGAAACTGTAACATTAGCCGAACGCTTGAGGCCTCTGGGGGCTTCTGCAGAAGGAGATACAACGGAAGATATAAAACACAAAAGTGAGAAGCCACCTGAAGAAAAATCAGAAGACACATCATTACAAAGTCAAAAAAAACATGCACAAGTCAGTTCTGAAGAAATCAAGTCACAGGACCAGATACAATCTCCTCCAACTACCTTGTAGGTCGTGTTAATAATCACAATTTTAATAACCTGGTATTTCATTGAAGGAAACTACAATTTAGAAAGTCACTTGATTGTGATGAAGATTGTCATTAAGCTTTCATGCATGCTTCTTATAAAATCTGCAATATTTTACAATGAATTTGGAAAACTACCTCATCCCCTCGAATATAAACTTATGATATATTAACTCTGCTCAACACAAAAATGTTGCTGGTCCATTCAGTGCTCATTTTTGTGGAAGAATCAAAATGATTTTTATAATTCTTCTGTGTGATCAACCAATGGTGTACTTATTGAGTAAAAGCCTATCTCTTATACAAACATTATTTGTTTTAGAATGATGCATTATTGTGTGACTTTAATGCTTTAATCTTTATCCCAGATGTTATTTTGTAAATTATACTTCAACTTTCATGGACTATCAAATCTTTTTTTTCCTTTTTGTAAATCTAATTTTGATATAGTTTCCGTCAACAATTTCAACCTGGCAGAAACACAGTGAGGCAGTAATTAATCTATAGTCCTGTATTCAATTACTGTGTTCTAAACTGTTGACTTTAATTAGTAAATGGTTTTGTGAATAGTTATGCCTTGAAATGTTCAATCACGATAAAAATCAAGATTAATATTGTAGCTTTAATGTAGTTATGTTGCAAATTTCTTTGGGCAGAAAAGTCTGTTTAAACGTTAGTGAACTGAATATATAAGCTACTTCAAATCTGACAATAAATTTTACTCTCAAGCAAAGTCAAGGGCCCACCTTTGGTGCTTTGACCATGTGTTGGGGATTTTTTCTTCCATTTGTTTTGTCACAGGCCTTTCCAACACAACTATTTGACAAGAATCACATAACATCTGTCACATTACTTCAAATTTAAATGCATCATCTTGGCCACCATTGTCACCCTTCCAACTAATATGTTTTCTCACATAAGTCTCAAAATCAGTTCGTGACATGAAAAGCTATCTACCCATTCAGGAGTTGGAAGAGTGTAATTTTGGATGAACAAATTATTTCAATCTCACCTAAAGTGCATGACCTTGAAGTGAAGTCAATCACATTTTCCACACCTGACTGAAAATTAACTAAAGACATGATCAATGTTGTCAGTAGGTTTTCACAAACTTAAATAGTCTTTCATACACCACCCTAAATGCCTAAAAAAAAGCACAATTTGAAATGTAGTAACTGTTCGTGCAGCAAGCACAGCAGGCAATCAGCGTTAGCAACATCTTAGAAAACAACAACTTGGATTTATACAGCGCCCTCCACGCTGGACGGCGTCTCAGAGCGCTTCACAGTAATGGATCCCGGGGCCGAGCCGGGGGGAGGGGGAGGAAGGTGACCAAAGGCGCGGCCGAAAAGGAAGGTCTTCAGCCGAGACCTGAAAATAGAAAGAGGGTGTGAGGCGAAGGGTGTGAGGAAGGGAGTTCCAGAGCCTCGGGGCGTAGTGGCTGAAGGCACGGCCGTCGAAAGTGGAGCGGAGGACTCGGGGGACGAGGAGGAGGCCAGACCCGGAGGATCGAAGGCAACTGTTGTGAGGAGAGAGGAGGTCAGAGAAGTAGGGGGTTGCAGAGGAGTGGAGGGATTTGAAGACAAGGGTGAGGATCTTGAAGTCGATCCTCTCTGGGACAGGCAGCCAGTGCCGTCTGGCAAGGACTGGGGTAATCGGGGAGAGGAGTTTGGTGCGGGTGAGAATGCGGGCGGCAGAGTTTTGAATAATCTGGATTTTGTGGATGGCAGTGGAGGGCGTTAGAATAGTCCAGCTGAGAGGTGACAAAGGCATGGACCAGGGTTTCAGCGGCTTTCGGGGAGAGGTATTGGCGGAGACGGGCGATGCGTCGGAGGTGGAAGAAGTGCGATGCTGGCGAGGGACCGGATGTGAGGGAGGAAGGAGAATCGGGGGTCGGACCCGACGCCCTAAGGCTGCTTCCCGAGCCCGGACAGGTTTGGGCGCCGGGCGGGTGGACGGGCGGGTGTGAGCCGTGAGATTCGAAGACGTCGGCGTTTCAAGCCGAGGGGCGGCGGCTTCCGTCGGGGTCCGCGTTCAGCCGCGAAGGAAGGAAGTTTGCGCTCACCCAACCCCTGAGGTCTTGACCGTCGGAACATCAGGGGACTGGGGGAGGGGGTGGGGGGGCGAGAGAGAGAGAGGGGGTGGGGGGGGGTTAGTCAGGAAATAATTAGCCCAGAACCCTGGGAGGAGCAGCAGCAGAGACAGACAGGACCTCAGTCTAACAACTCATCCACAGGTGAACCCCTCCCAACTGCTCAGAGAGTGAAAGACACCATCACCAGAGATGGGTCTCTGTGACCTCTGTGTGACCCCTGTGCTGTGTGTGCGGTGTGCGCATGCTCGGCGCTGGCTCCTCCCCCCCGGGCGCGGTGGCTGCTGGGAAGCGGACAAGATGGCGGCCGTGGCTGCGCTGCGCCCCCGAGGAGCCGGTGCTCTGCGACTGTCAGGTCAGCTCTGCTCTGGGGGGGGTGGGGGGGGGTCGGACCGGGTCCTCACCTTCCCTACAGCGGCACCCGGGGAGGAGGCGCTGTGGTGGTGGGGGGGTTTCGCGGGGCGGAGGCCCCCCGGGGCCGCTTCGGGCCTTTGCCCTTCGCGTCGCTTTGAAAGGTTATTGTGTGACGGGGGCGCTTTCCTGTGCGCACGGAGTCGGCCCTCTCGCGCTGCTGCTTTTATCTTTCCTTTTTAAACCCGAACGTTACGTACTCTGCGCTGTGTGACGCTGGGAATCCCCTCCCGGAGCCGCCCCCCCCCCCCCCCCTCCCGGTGTCCTTGTCATATGGAATATGTACCATGTTATTCTACATGTATGTGTGTATAGGATTGTTTCTCTTGTTCACTGACCCGCTCCCTCTCGGGTCTCCTCACTCGCAGCATTCCCCCCAAAGCTCCAGCTCGTCCCGAACTCCCAACACCCACCCCCCACCCCACCGGCATTCCTGACTCGCACCCCCGAAGGCTGCCAAATGACTCCCAGTCCCCCCCACCGGCTCCATTCTTGTCTTCCCTCGGCGGCTGGACTTCGGAATCCCGGCCCTCGTCTTATCCACCGCTTCACCGCCGGCAACGTGCGTCTCTACAACAAAACCAGAAGCGGCACCTGGACGCACTCGGCAGGTCAGGCAGCAGCTGTGGAGAGAGGAAAGTTGAGTCAACGTTGCGGGTCCACGACCCTTCCTTTCTGACGAAGGGATTGTGGACCCGAAACGCTGACTCGCTTTCCTTTCTCCACAGAGGCTGCCTGACCTGCAGGAAGTTGGTGTCTGGTCTCGCCTGGACGTGATGAATGCACGGATGAGGGTCTCAGTGGCCTTAAGGGTCTCAGTGGCCTGAGGGTCGAGGCAGCGACAAAGTCATCTGCCTAAGAATTTGAACCCCGAACACCTCCCTCTCTCTGATCCCTTATGCCACTCTCTGCTTGTATATTCTGTAAGGTGCTTTGAGATGTCTCGTTGAAGTGATCAGATGTATCAAATCCAAGGATTATTTAATATCATTACATCTGCTCACAAATATACGGTCAATTCACTTTACAGTCTATTCTGTGAAGTGCTTTGAGATGTCGAGAAGACGTAAAAAGCACTATATCAAATGCAAGGATTATTATTATTATCCCTAATCTCTGGAACTCCCTCACTTGCTATCTTGTTTTTACTTCTGCCTTAAAACCTACCGGTACACCTCTGTATAGTCCCCTTCCTTTGATTGTTGTCCAATCCTAACATTTGTGAAGCACGCTATATGAGGGTTGTTTTATAAATTTGAGTTGTCTTTTCAGTCTTGGAGCAGATAACAAAGCCAATGTGTTACCATATTTGCTTAGAATTACATTAGATTTGTGATTCTTAAAGATTTATGTTAATGGACCTCTATAAACTGCTGAATTTTGTATTTTATAATATTCAAATACTTGATTTAATTATCAGGTACTATATCACCAAGCGTTGTTACAGTAGAGTCCATTCGTATTCAAAAGAGGAAGCTTCATCAAGCTATTATTCCTCGTGGAAAAGGTGGACGTTCTTCTTTCAGTGGGATTGTGGCTACAGTTTTTGGAGCAACTGGGTTTCTTGGTCGCTATGTGGTTAACAGACTTGGTGAGTTACAATATGTGTCTCAATGTTGATATGGAATACCATTTACATTTATGTAGCTCCTTTCGTGTTGCGAGGATGTCTCACACCACCCTGACACTTTGCTGGCTGGGTACCCGAGATTGTGGTGGGAGCCAAAGAGGGTGGGGAGGTAAGAGATGACCGAAAGTGCAGACTAAGAGGATATGGATTAGGCCGGTGTTCGTTGAGTGAAGGCAATAGCTTTGTCGGAAGGGTCACCCTACCCAATCACAAAGGTGGGATAGGGTGAAGCGGTTGCATGATTTAAAGGTGAGGATTTAGATTTTCATTCGCTGAGGGGTGGAGAGCCAGTGGAGCCAAGCGAGGATATGAGTGATAGGCTCATGGATCGTGGTCTGGGAGAGGTACACTCACACAAATATTGAGGACTATGGCGAGGCCCTGGATAACTCCTAAATCAAAAGTCAGTTTTCAGCAAAGGAAGAAATAAAAAAATGTTTTGGGGGATGTTGAAAATTCTGTTTGGCACTAGTATTCATATGCCTTTTTGAATATGTTGTGCTCTGTATCCATTATGTTCAATATTGTTATAAAGATAATCTGCTTAAGTATTTCAATTTGTGCAACGCTGACATTTTTCACCCAAGCACTATCTTTACTTTTAGGGCGCATTGGTTCTCAGATCGTGATCCCCTATCGCTGTGATCCTTATGATACTATGCATCTCAAGCCAATGGGTGATCTTGGGCAAATTACTTTGCTGGTAAGGCTCACAGAAACTGTATATGCAATGAAAGCCATGTAATGGTGAGGTTGTCATGCATGTTACAGTTAAACTGTCCCTTCATTCCAAAATAATCAGTATATTTTTATGTTCTACCAGCACTGGGATGCCAGAGACAAAGATTCTATAAGACGAGCTGTGGAGAATTCCAATGTTGTTATTAACCTTGTTGGAAGGGAATGGGAAACATGGTAAGTGGTCCGCAGATTGAAAATAACGAGATTTTGACCATATTTTCTTCTTCAATTTTCTCCTCTCCTGTCACCAAGTGGTGACACAAACTAGGGTATGGTTCAATAAATACTGGTAATATTTTGGCCAGCTGGTTAGTTCTGAGGTTGGTATTTACAAATATTTTTGGAGAGCTTTATCTAGCCACTACTGTACTTGCCAATGCTCGAAATCAAGAGACGCAGGTTCAGGGTTTTGAAAGGCAAAAGGGCAAGGATCAGGATTTATTTTTTACAGGCACATAGTTGATTTCATTTTAATGGAATAATAATCATTTAATAAATCAGAATTTAATTTTATTATATTAATTATTTTATCTTTGTTTTATGTAATAAATAAAATTACTCTAATCTTTAATAAACAGCTTAATCCTATAAAGGGAAGGTGTATTCCTTTGTGGTGACTTCTTTGCATATATCAGCCATTAGAAACATATTCTTTATTTTAGGAACTACAAGTTTGAGGATGTCAATATCAATATCCCAAGACAGATTGCTCTTGCAGCCAGGGAGGCTGGAGTTGAAAAATTTATCCACATTTCCCATCTGAATGCTAATATCAAGAGCATTTCCAAGCTTCTAAGAACAAAGGTAGGAAGAATGATAAGACCAATGGGGCAATAAACCAAATAATGTTGTGTAACACTGCTCAATTGAGACCGCTGTAGTGCAGCCCATTCAATAACATGCTTTTTATAATGTGAATTTTGGTTATAATAATAATAATCCTTGCATTTGATAATGGCATAATGAAGTTGCAATGTGAACCCCTTTACATCCCTGGCTGCACATTACAAATCTGACAGTTTTTCTGAAGCTATCGGGACAGCTTGCGTGGAAAGTAGGAAAAAACTCACACTGGTACAATATGGCTTTGCAATAGATGAGGATGAAGCACAGTGAGGGGAGATTTGCTGTTCAACATGCCTCTTCTTATACGGAAATGCTCGATTGTGACACAAAACGGTTTCTCAGTGCTGTCACCCTCTAAAGGGGGCAGATATTCACCAATACATAAATGTCAATCCAACATGTTGTAATTGTTTTCTTCTGCAGTATCTCATTCAGGTGACCTCAATGCATGAGCTCAGCAAGGTTGCATTTGACTAAATGAGTTTCAAATTGTCTGGCTTGCCCACCTCAATTGCAAAATCACACTGAACACCACACTTTTAGTATTAAGCGATTATATGTTCGAGAAATGTGCAATAATTTATTTCATATCTTTCTTGTCAGGCTGTGGGCGAGCAAGTTGTAAGAGAAGAATTCCCTGATGCTGTCATACTGAAACCATCTGAATTGTTTGGAAGAGAAGATCGATTTTTAAACTATTTTGCAAGTAAGGACCTCTATAATGAATAATAAATAAGAAAGCGACTTTGAATACCGATTTTGAATGATTGTATTGGAGTTGCATGACCATTGCAGACAGGTGTTACTTAATTCAGTCCATGTTTCCTGTAATGAATTTCTTTCGGATTCATATTCTACTATTGTGTATTTTGTTTTTAATCATATGTCCTGTAGCTCAGTGGTTAGAGCACTCGCTTTGCAAATGAGAGACCTGAGTTCAATTCCAGGCAGAGGGCGAAACCTTGGGCAAGTTTCCTTACTCCACACAGAGCCTAATAATAATCCCTCCAAAACCAAAAACAATAATAAATTGGTCATTTTCAATCCACGACTGTTTGTGGGACATCGCTGTGCGCGATTGGCTGCCGCGTTCGCCCACAAATATACAGTCACTTCACTTTACAGTGTGTTCTGTGAAGCGCTTTGGGATGTCCTCCCGACGTGAAAAGCGCTATATCAATTGCAAGTATTATTATTATTATAGGATTATCTCCGGAACCTGGACAGCTTCAACGATGGTTTTGCAGTAAAAAAAATTAAGATTTAGAAAGAGGCTTTTTACCACAACAACTTGCATTCATATAGCGGCCTTCACGCCACGGATCACTTGACAGTGGCAGAGACTGATCCCGAGCCAGAGGGAGTGTGGAGGTGACCGTAAGCACGGTCAAAAAGGAAGTTCTTTGGGCGGGATTTGAAGGTGGGAAGGGAAGGAGGGGGCAAGGTGGAGGGATTGAGGGAGAGAGTTCCGGAGTTTCAGGGCGTAGTGTAGTGGCTGAAGGCACCTGGTGTAGTATTGAGTTGTTAGTCTTCTTTATGTGAACCATTGATCTTGACAGATGGGATTGATGGATTATTAAACTATTTCTAAGACAGCGAGCTAATTTGAAAGAAACTTAAAATGTTTTTGAAATTGAGCAGGGAATTTGTGCATGTATAATTGTTCTCATTTTCAGTTCTAGAATTTGTTTTCTTTCCCAGATATGCGCTGGTTTGGAGCAGCTGTACCACTGATTGGCATGGGCAAGAAGACGGTGAAACAGCCTGTTTATGTGAGTACTGCAACAACAAAATTACACTTGTATAGCGTCTTTCACATCGGGAGGACGTCCCAAAGCGCGGGACAATCCGAGCTGGGTGTCGGGATCAGGAAGGGTGAAGAGCAGGAGGGAAGGAAGGCACGATCTTGAGATGTGTCTTGAAGGAGGCAAGGGAGGGGGCAAGGCAGAGGGATTGCAGGTTGGAGTTCCAGAGGATGGTGTCAGAATTGCCTGCCAATGATGGGGCGGGCAAGGTGGGGGATGTGAAGCAGGCACAAGATCTCTGAGCGGAGAAAGTGAGCAAGATGATAGGGGGTTAGGAGGTTGCAGAGGTAGTGGGGAGCAAGGCCGTGGAGGGCTTTGAAGGTGAGGACCAAGATCTTGAACTGTATCCTCTGTGTGATGGGAAGCCAGTGAAGTCGAGCGAGGATGGGGGTGATAGGATCACGGAATCTGGTGCGGGAGAGGACATGGGCTGCAGAGTTCTGGATGATCTGTGACCTACGGAGGGAGGAGTTGGGGGAGGCCGACAAGGAGGGAGTTTGCGTAGTTGAACCGGGATGTTATGAATGCCTGTATGAGGTGGGGGAAGGCAGAGCGGGACATGGCACGGATATGAGGTAGAAAGGATAGTTGAGGGTCAAAACAAACTTACTGCAGAAATTTTAAATAATCAGCCAAGAGATAATTATAATCCTGCAAAATTTCAGTTTCATTAACAAATTATATAAATATATCTATTTTTTATTTACAGGTTGTGGATGTAGCCAAGGCGATTGTAAGTGCAATAAAAGAAGCTGACGCCAATGGAAAATCTTATGCTATAGTTGGGTAAGTGTTAAATCTGAGCTGCAGGAGACTAAATCGTAAAAGCTGTTCATCATGATTTTAAAGTTGCTATTTGTGACTGCTTATAGCTGCTGTATCCTCCCCAATATCTTGGTAAGATTTGTTACAAGTGAGCAAAATGGCTTTGCTGACAGGGTATGGCCTTGATGTGATCTTGTAGATGAAAACAATCAATTTAAACTGGCTTTTGGAACCCCAGGATGTAATACCATCTTATTTGTATTTGCGAGGTCAAGCTGATTTTTGAACAGCATGTGTGTGTTTTGTAGAATCATTTAGTTGTCTTATTTTGAATAGGAATTTGCAGTGCTCGAGGGACCATTTGGAGTTTACCAAATAGCCTAACCAATTCAGTTTTGATCAAAAGAGCATAATGTAGCTGGTCTATATGCATGAAGAAAGTTTCACATTGTATTTCTCCAATCGGCCTCACTACTAAAACTGTTACAGAGGCCGGGAGCTGGACCTGAACGTCAGCTTAAGGCTGAGCAGAAAGAGCTAGTAATACTATAACTGACCCACTAGGAGTGCATTATATTGAAACTGGGTGCTCAATGTGAGAACGGCTTCCAATTTCCATGTTAACCTCATGTACTTGGACTGGATTTCAACCAAGGCCTAGAAATAAAATTCCAATATCTTAATTCACTGCAAGATCCTGTTTGAACTGTTCTCTTCCATAAAAGTGTGGTCACTCAATCCACAACTGCTTGCGGGACACTGCCGTGCGCAGTTGGCTGCCACGTTTCACCACAAATTATACAGTCAATCAACTTTACACTATATTTTGTGAAGCACTTCGAGATGTCTCAAAGATGTGATATCAAATGCCAGGATTATCATATTATTACTGTAATTTCTTAGCATGATGAGGTTTTTGGTTCTTTACATTCATATTATGTTCATGTTATTCTGATTTATTTTAATAGACCCAATCGATACCTCCTTCATGACCTTGTGGAATACGTGTTTGCTGTTGCACACAGATCATTTATTTCATATCCGTTGCCCAGACCTTTCTATCAGTAAGTACCTACAGTGAAATCAAATTTATATAAACTTTACAAATTTGACAAGTATTGTGTTGATAAAACTGTTATTTCAAAAATAACTCTTAGCACACTGTGATCTATGTTCATTCTGGTAATTTGTGTCTTTCACTAAGACAAATGTAAGTTCGCCTTTAAATTGATGCTGAGTTGCACTACTGTATAAAATCATCTGAAATATTGCCTTTAGCAGTGGTTTCACACGTACTGAGGCCACCAACAAATTTGTTTGAGAACCTCTGTCCTCCAGGGAAATCTATATCAATATTATGCATCATGGTAAACATTTTAAAACTAAATCCTTGTTTGTCTTCTGTACTACTAATTTCTTTGCTACATGATGTGCAAGTCTTAACAGAAGATGAGTTCATGAGTCACGGAAAGGCAAGTTAAATGTGTTTCTTCTAAAGAAATTGTTTTAAGACTGAACAATGGCTCTCATTTATCTTCCAGCTTGATAGCAAGGTTTTTCGAATTGAATCCATTTGAACCATGGACCTCTCGTGACAAGTTGGACAGGGTATGTGATATTATACTGTGAATTATGGTTCAATTATGTCAGTGTTTGTTATTTGGTGGCAACCAGTTTGAAACTTTTAGATGAAAATGAGTTGTTACTTAATCAGCTAATGGCTTTTTGTTTGAAAAGAAGAAAGTTTTCCTGCCAAAAGACTTGCAAATACTCTGAAATGACTGTTGCAATAATGTTTTTGTGTGAATCATTTCAGTTCCACATCACGGATATGAAATATCCTGACCTTCCTGGTCTAGAAGATTTGGGAATCACCCCAACCCCTCTTGAGCAGAACGTGCTCGAGGTTCTGAGACGCCACCGTAGTTTCCGCTGGTTGGAAGCAGAGTTGGAGGAAACTAAACAAGCCACGCCTGTGAATTACTAACATACGCAGAATTAATACAGTCTGTTCCTGAAGAGAGACCATCACCCATTTGTAGTGTAAATAAAAAGATGAAATGCTTCTACCTTAAAGAAATAAAATATTAAGTATTTAACTTGTGTTACTTGTGTTTCAGTACATTTTAAAATGAGTGTGAGAAGTCTGGAATAGTATGTTTAATATGGGATTATGGAAATAACAGCAACATAATAACAGTTGTATAATGCCTTTCACGTTGGTAAATATTCCGTCCAAGTGCTGTTTTATATGAAGTGATGACATAACGTTGATAAGTTGCTCAGTGCAAAACCTTAAGCTTAGAGTTTCAATGTCACTTAAGTAAAATAGTTGTAAAACTATTCAAACAGGTTAGCTTTAATATGGTTGTTAAATCTAAGCTACTGAATACTATTAAAACAATTTCACACATGTGTCATTTCCTTCTGTTCTCCCTTTTTAAAAAAAATATTACTTATTCCAACTAGTTAACCACAATAAGGTTACAAATGCTTTGGAGGAATTAAAAAATTCTGTATGAACCTTTTATCTTCTTGTATCTTAGCCAGGAATGTCAGTACAAACTCCATGTTGGAATTTGGGAATTTTCTTACAAAATACATAGTTACTGCACTCCACTAATTCCTGTGAAGCACTTTGAGACATTTTGATGGTATAATAATAATAATATTCCTTGCATTTGATGTAGCGCTTTTCACATCTTCCAGACGACTCAAAGTGCTTCACAGAATATACTGTAAAGTGAATTGGCTGTATATTTGTGGGTGAAACGCGGCAGCCAATTGTACACAGCAGTGTCTCACAAACAGCCGTGGATTGAAATGACCAATTATTGTTTCTTTTTCTTGAGGGATTATTATCAGGTGTGTGGAGTAAGGAAACTTGCCCAAGGTTTCTCCCTGCCGGGAATCAAACCCAGGTCTCTCGCTTGCGAGGTGAGTGCTCTAACCACTGAGCCACAGGATTCCATGTACAATAAGGCACCACCTCAAATGTAAGGATTAAGTTTTTTCAAAAATGAATAAAACCATTGCTTAAACAACAATAATAACAAAATTACATTTGTAAAGCGGCCTTCACGTCAGGAGGACGTCTTAAGGTGCTGAAAGTCCCAACATGGAACTTGACCCCACTACCTTCTGAATCCGAGGCGAGATTGTTACTACTGAGCCAGGCTGACACCTGACATATAAACATCTAGACACTTAAGTAACACCTGGTATAAATTCTGTATGCCAAACAATAAAATTCCAAATAGGTTTTCAATCTACCTGGTTAGGATCCCAGTGCAAGAAGAATTTATTTTTGGTTTGCAATACCTAGCGACAATATCAGTTTCTATTTCCGTAAATCCAGATTGTGGTGATGTTGCAGGTTTGAGTGTGTGTGAGGCAGTTATTTATTAGGTTTAACAAGCCATGAGGCAATTAATCAATCACAAGTACTGAAAAGAGAATAGCTTATTGTGAACAGCTGATTCAAATAACAGGTCTTACACAGACATAGTAGAGTGACAACACAACCAGGGACAGTGAGACATTGTGCCTTTGGCCAAATTTGCCCTGTCTTAAGTTCAGCAAGAAAAATAACATTCTAAAACAGACACACTCATCAGTAATACAGTCAGTAATCCAGCTTCTCCAATACTGCCAGCATCAGGAATAGTGGTGAGTTAAATTTATTTTAAATATATGTGTTCCTGGCTTTGGTTTTCAAAACAGGCTCACCCTATCTTGTGGGTTAGCATAGTCTGGATTGTCTTTTTGGTTGGGAGTGTTTGGAGGTAGAAAGGCAAGAAAACAAGATCCTGGAGGAGGCATTAAGTGACTATTGAAAACAAATTCAGATGCTCAGATGCCAATCTGCTAATCCAGCAGTTTAAGCACTTTGAGATATCTTCCTGACGTGAAAGGCGCTATATATAAATGCATATTCCAAATATGCAGGAGTCCTGAAGCTCAGTGGTTAGAGCACTCGCCTTGCAACCGAGACACCTGGGTTCAATTCCAGGCAGGGCGAAACCTTGGGCAAGTTTCCTGATAATAATCCTTCCAAAATAAAAAAATAATAAATTGTTCATTTTCGATCCACGACTGTTTGTGGGACACTGCTGTGTGCAATTGGCTGTCTCGTTTCGCCCACAAATATACGGTCAATTCACTTTACAGCATAATCTTTGAAGCGCTTTGAGACGTCTAGAAGATGTGAAAAGTGTTATATCAAATGCAAGGATTATTTTATTATCATTATATTGTAAGGTAATTAGTCAAACGTATAGCTCACTGAAAATGGGTTATGATTAGAGACTCATTTGCCAACGGTACCATATTTTAAGAGCTAAACTGGTCCCTAACATCAAAAAGATAGAACATAAGAACTGCAAGATGAAAAAAGACCAGGGTCCATCTAGTTCGCCCTCAACCTTCCTGGTGGTCACATGCACAATATCCCGAACTCCCTATGTACTACATCCAATAATGTTATTTTTTTAAAAAAAAACAATCGAATCTGTGTTTGAAAGAATCAACACTTCCTGCTTCAACCGTCTCCCGAGGGAGCCTGTTCCACAGGTTCACTATTCGCTCACTGAAATAGTGTTTGGATGGATTCGTTCTGAATGTACCCGTTTTTAATCGCTGGCCGCGTCCTCTGGCTTTACTATCGTGAAACAATGATTCTGATTTGAGTGGACGTCATGAAACCGATGCACGAGTGTGCCACACGATGGCGATGCTTGAGCATACTGTACGTGTGATTCAGCGATAGCAAATATTTAACAGAACGTTTGTTCAGTTCTCATAGTTGGACATCTCGGGGGCACTGTTTATGTGAATTTAAAAACAAGATTAGTACGGCTCCACGGGAATTCTTAACTTTCAAATACAAGGATTAGCACAATTCCTTCTAATGGACTTTCCTTGTCTTTTGAACTGCGGACATAGATTATAGAAAATGGGTCACGTAATGTACCTTTGAAATAATGGTGATCCTTGTTGCTGTTTGAATTTGGAATTGATACATGGAGTGCCCGATGGAATGAAATTATTCAAGGGTGTGAAGAGGATGAGTGCTAGGCATTACTGGACTCAACTGATAATCACACGAAATAGGTTTTAAAATTATGTGATACATTGTTTGTAGATTTTATTCCAAAGGTCAGTGATCTTACTTTGTCATAGAGTTTAATTATTTTGGGAATAACATGGTGGATTTACCTTGTGTAAGGGACAGAGGGAGCTGTTTTTATAGGAGGCAAACCATGCATACTGCAGAATTAACATTTTCAGTTCACTAAGGCAGTCGATGAATTTAGCAGCTCACTAGCCAGAAAATAATCTTGTTAAGGAAATTAATTCATTTATGTATAAATAGTAAATTGAGGAACAAAGTGTCAAAACCCCAAGTCACTCCAGTTTACACTAAATCTTGTGAAATGCTTTGACATCCTCTGAATGTGGAAGTGCCATATCAAGTGCAAGGATTATTATTATGTGTATTATCAATATTAGTTTCCGCCAAAACCCTCATATTCATCATATTCATATTCGTGTTCATCACCTCAAGGCTCGACTAGGGTAGAGAAATTGAATAGGATAAGAATAACCCGAGAGGAGGCATTAAAACCCGGGAACGACAGCCAGTCAGCCTAACATCAGAAGTGGGAAAACTTCTAGAGACAATAATCCAGGACAAAATAAATTTTCACTTAGATGGGTTAATAAAGGACAGCCAACCCGGGTTTGTTAAAAGGCAAATCATGCCTAACAAACCTGATAGAGTTTTTTTGATGAAATAACGGAGAAGGGTGGATGAAGGTAGTGCAGTTGATGTAGTTTATATGGATTTTCAAAAGGCATTTGATAAAGTACCACATAAGAGACTCGTAAGCAAAATAGAAGCCCCCGGTATTAAAGGGACAGTGGCAGCGGATATAGAACTGGCTGGGAGACAGATTACGAATATCTATATAAATGACCTGGACTTGGGTTTAGGGAGTACAATTTCCAAGTTTGCAGATGATACCAAGCTCGGAAAAGTAGTAAACAGTGAGGAGGACAGTAGCAGACTGCAAATGGACATAACCAGATTGGTAACATGGGCAGACATGTGGCAAATGAAGTTTAATGTGGAGAAATGCGAAGTGCTGCATTTTGGGAGGAAGAATGAGGAGAGGCGATATAAGCTGATGGTACAATCTTAAAGGGGGTGAAGGAACAGAGAGACCTGAGGGTTCATATAAGTAAATCTTTGAAGGTGGCCGGACAGGAAGATAAAGCTGTTAAAAAAGCATACGGTTTAATAGGCTTTATAAATAGGGGCACAGAATACAAAAATCAGGAAGTTGCGATGAACTTTTATAAAACACTGGTTAGATCTCAGCTTGAGACTAGCGACTGGGTTCAGATCTGGGCCCCACCTTCAGGACTCAAGACCCTCCTTTTCGACAGTGCCTTCAGCCACCCTCCTACCTCTCTGTCCTCCCTCATCTCAACCCTGTCCCCCCACGCTCGGGTCCTGATCCCCGACGTGAAAGGCGCTTTACAAATGTAATTTTATTGTTGTAGTATTATCATCATCTAGTTCGGTAGACTGGACAATTAGTAACTTTCAGAATACCCTTCCTCCCATCCTCTCAACACAGAATTAAGCTTTTTCTTAAACAAGTCTCGTGTCCTGGCCTCCACCACCCTTCCTGGATACCTGTTCCGTTGTTAATTACCCACTGGGTAATTAAATATTTCTTTCCTTCTGTTCTGAAATTGCCATTTGCAACTCTAAACCTGTGACATCTCGCTTCCTGTCGCAGAGCATCCAAAAATATTGCTCTGGGTTCACTTGATCTTATTTAATTTCTTATATACTTCTAAAAGGTGCCCTCTAAGATGTCCCCTTTCAAGACTGAAGAGTCCTAGCTTGCTTAATTGCTGCAGCTTATTTGTCAGGAGGAGTAAGATACACTGGTTATCTCTTAGCTCTGAGCTTGCACCTTCGAGGAAATGTCAATGACTGCTCAAGATACTGTTTCGTGTCACAGTAACATCCACTTCACCTGTGTAGATGTATGTGACAATGAATATCAGCATAAAAGTAGCAATAAATATAGCTTAGGGATTTCAATAGACAAGTTTTAATGAACATTCTGTTAATCGCTCCGAGATGCTACCCTGCTGGAAGGATGCTAATATAAATGGAAGTTGTTGTTGATGATGATATTATGGTTGATGATTGTTGATGATGAGTTTCCGTATTCCAATCGTTTAGCTGGAATCACCTTCAAATCGAATAAATAGTGTTTAGTTTTCAATATTATAGTATGTGTATGACAAGGTTAGCTTTTGAAATCTATATATAGGCAGGTAAAAATGCCTCCAGCATTAAGTCTTGGAAGATTTTCATATGAGCTCTCGATTAGACAGCTGAGGAAGTGCTGTGTCAAAGTTGATCTCTGTGTCTGTCTGTCTTTGTGTCTCTCTGCCTTTTGCTGTAAATGCTGATTCAGGTCTGTGATCCTTGTTTTTCCTCTGTGATCATCTTTCCAGTTTTATTCGTACTGTTTGAGTATTTTTGTGTTATTAATCATGCATACTATAAATTAATCTATTTTGTCCAAAGATTTGGATGAATTATTAGCTCCTAAACTAATAATTAATCCAAATCTTTGTACAAAATAGTAACACTTTAACACAGTATTCATGTACAATCAGGTACTACCTTGCATGTCATCTAAGTACTCTTATGCAAAGTACTATCACCCCTAAGAAGCAAAAACCACCGCCTCACGCAATCTGATCAATTTCAAAAATGTATTTAATAATAATCCTTGCATTTGATATAGCGCTCTTCACATCTTCTAGACATCTCAAAGTGCTTCACAGAATAGACTGTAAAGTGAATCGACTGTATATTTGTGGGCAAAACACGGGAGCCAATTGCACACAGCAATGTCCCACAAACAGTCCTGGACTGAAGTCACCAATTTATTTTATTATTGTTTTTTTCTTGAGGGATTATTATCAGAATTTATTTATTCACATCCATCTTTAAGGCATAATCTGAACCAACTTTGAAATTGTAACAATCGCCTTCAAAACCCTCCACGGCCTTGCTCCTTTCTATCTCTGTGATCTGCTAACCCCCTATCAACCTGTCCGCTTCCTCCATTCATCCTGCTCCATGTCACCACCATGGGCGATCGGGCCTTCAGCCGATCTGCGCCCACCCTTTGGAACTCCATCCCACAGTCTCTTCGCCTCACTCCCTCCCTTGCCTCCTTCAAGGTTCGTCTCAAGACCCTCCTCTTCGACCGCACATATGGTCACCCTCCTACCCTCACCCTCCCTAATCTCCCCCCCAAGCCCCACCCCAGCTCAGGTCCAAATCCCTGACTATCCAGCTTTAACCCACTGGGGGACTCAACTGAACAGACACGCGCATATTTTGGCAACAATTGCCAATTTCTTTCAGAGAGGCTGTAAGTGTGTCCGGGTCAGAAAAGGACCCGACTGGAAAGTTCTGCAAAATGGTTGGAGTGAAGGCAGCAACTGAGACCCCAAACTTCTCCTAGTCTTAGTTTTGAAATAAACTGGAGGAAGATCAGCTTTCAAAACAGCACTCATGATATTTAAAAATTCTGCACAATCAGAAATGTTATGGCCTGAGGATTATCAGACGTCTGTTTGTGTAGTGTAGACAAAGCTCTGCTGTTGCACTAAGTGGAGTCCTGTAGCTTAGTGGTTAGAGCACTCGCCTCGCAAGCAAGAGGACCCGGATTGGATTCCCGGGCAGGGAGAAATCTTAGGCATGTTTCCTCTCGCCACACTCCTCTGTTTACCTCGCAGTAACTAGGAATCTGGATCTTAGTCGATTGGCGGATCGCTTTCCTGGAGGTAATAATCGCTTCAAAAAAAAGGTCTTCATTCATTCATTCATTCATTCATGATTGTTTGTGCACACTATTGTGCGCAATTGTCTGCCATCTCAATGATGTGATAAGGCACTATATCAAATGCAAGGATTATTATTATTACGCCTGATGTTGATGTGCTTGATGCCAACACTTGGTAGCCTAAATACGATTGGGATGAATACAGTGATGGGGATAAACCTTGTAACATTTCATAACAGATTCATTGGCACATCAAATCAATTATGAAATTTTACAAAGTTCAGGCAACAACAAGGTTCAGCAAACATAACCTTTAGTTGAAGTCAAGAGGCTTAAGACCATAAGACGTAGGATCAGGAGTAGGCCATTTGGCTCCTCAAGCCTGCCCCGCCATTTAATAAGATCATGGCTGATCTTCTAACCTAATTCCATTTACCCGCCCTATTCCCATATCCCTTAATCGCTCTATCCTTTAGAAATCTATCAACCTCAATCTTGAATATGTTCAAGGATTGAGCATCCACAGCCTTCTGGGGGGGTAGAGAATTCCACAAATTCACTACCCTGACCTGAAGTTGAAGACTCAGCAAACAGTCATTTAAAATTGCAAACTGTGTATTTCTTGCAAACAGAGTTTGGGGAAGTGAAAACTGATCAGATGGAAATGAAAATGCCAAGTCATTATTCAGCCCAGGATCGTCTAACAAAGAAACTGTTCGAGGAAATAAAAGAGTGGTGTTGCTAACATGCTTTCACAAGATGAGACATATGGGTGGTGATATTGAGACACCCCTAGTTTCAGAACAAGTCAATTAAAGAGGAACTGAACTGTCTTAAGTATACAACCTTACAATTTTTTTCACAAGAATACATGACTAATAACTTTCCATCAACTAGTGGTGAATGGAGGAAGAAAATCAACAAGTTAGTGAAAGGAACCTCTCAGTTTAGCTTTCATCCACAGAGCCAGAACTTGGGCAAAATATGAGATGGCAGTTAGAATCTGCGGAACCACAAAGCTATTGAGATTCAGGACAGACACCAAGAAATGTTTCTTTATCTACTGCATAATTAACCGCTAGAACAGGTTATTAGAGGTTGTGGTCAGTATATGACTCATTTACAAAACAGCTTGATGCTGTGATGGAACGATGGTAAATCCTTAAAGTTGGGAAGGTAGGTGGACAAGCTATCAAGAAAGCCGAGTTGGTAGTCTATTGTGAATCAGATTACAGTTACAACATTTGTCCAGTTTTGGGCACCTCACTTTCGGAAAGATGTCAAGGTGATAGAGGAGGAGATTGACTAGAACGAGAGACATTTGACCTGCGAGCAGAGACTGGAGGAACTGGGACTTTTTCTGTTGGATCAAAGAGGTTGAGGGGTGACCTGCTAGATCTCTTAAATTGCAGGGTTTCGATAGACAATAGGGCGAAATGATTTCCTCTGGTCAGTGACTAGTGGACATCGATTTAAGGTAGTTAGCAAATGGTGAGGTTTGGAGGAATTTTTCACAGAGTAGTTAGGATGTGGAATGCACTGCTGGGAGTGGCAGTTGAGGCAGAATCCATATTGGCTTTCAAAAGGAAACTAGACAAATACTTAAATAGGAGTAAATTGCCAGGCTTAATAAATAATAATCCTTGCGTTTGATAAAGCGTCTTATCACGTCTTCGAGACGTATCAAAGCGCTTCACGGGATATACTGTAAAATGGATTGACTATATGTTTTGGGAGGAAATACAGACTTATAGGAAAGGACAGGTAAATGAAACTGAAAGGATTGCTCTTAAAAGTACCAGCACAGACACAGATGTGCATCTTTGAATAGACATGTGGCCTGACATAGACGAAGCTTATCTTAACGTACGTTATTATCCTGTCTCATACTGCAAATGTCAAGCCACATTGTTTTATTTGTAGTTTAAGTGCTCATAAGTAATTTTTCTTTGTTACATAGCCAGAAAGTCACTCACATACTATGCAACCTATAATTTAAAGACTCTCCCTGCACAAATTGTACGCGGTGTAATTTTTAGAAACGGGTGTGACTTTTCTTTCCCCTCGTGAGACTCCTGAGACGAGATGTCTGACAGAGGGAATTTTTGGAGTGCTGGTTGGAATGAGAGCATTTTTTTTTACTAGTGCAGAGGAGAAGTGCACCCAAAACTGTCTTGTCTATGACAGTCTATACTGTGAAATGAATTGACTCTCTTTTATGGATGAAATGCAGCAGGCAATTGCACACAGCAGTGTCCAACAAACAGTAGATTGAGTGACTAAATTATTATTATATTTGATGTGTACAACGTACCTCTAGTTACCAAAAGGAGTTCCTCATAGCACTTTCTAATTAAGAAATTACAAAATAGAGCCAATACTATTTGTACATGAGATTACCTTCAGTACTGATTAGATTCCATCATGAGAGGAGCAGAACATCTGGATAAGTACACTTTAAGGTGATTACCGAGAGTCAGCATGGGTTCATCTTGTTTAATTAACCTAATAGAGTTCTTTGACAGAACCAAAAAATGTAATAGCCTGAGGAATATCTATCAACATGATCCATTGAGTGCATTTTCATTTCAGTGTAAACCACATAAAATGATTCTAAATGATTCTGAATTTTAATTCCAGATGTAACGTGCGGCACACAATACACAATCCAACTGAGCTACTGATGTGAATTATCAGGAAGGATTTGATACAGTTTCACACAGAGATTACACGCTAATATTTTGGTGCGTGGAATTGGAGGCAACTTAATGGCTGCTCCAATTCCAGCAGGAAATTGGTTGATTGACAGAGTTGAGGGTAAAATACAGAGTTTCAAATATATTGTAGTCCTTTCAGCCAACTCTTGTTAACTATAGGGGTTTTTGGTGATGAATGTTTTCGTTGCTGGCTTAGTGTACAGTGGAGCCTGATGTACTTCAGAGAATTGGAGGTAAATTGATAATCAGTACCTGTATTGTATTATGAGGCTTGATACTGTGCCCTGATCTACATCTGGTATAAGACTCCAGAACAATTTAGAATTGGCTCATGTGGTTTACACCAAAATGAAAAGGCAGGAACTTTTAAAGTCTCTAAATGCATGTGAGGTTTTGCAGTCAATCCCACAGTGTGTATTTTATAAAGTGGTACAGATATTGGTGTTGTATTTAATTTTCAATCCCACAATACACAGACAATTCATTTTGCAGTATATCCTGTGAAGAGTTTTGAGACATCTCAATGACATAAGGCACTATATCAGTTGCAAGGATTATTATTATTATAAATATAGTGTGATATTAGGTACCCTGTCCAGATATCAGCCTCCCCTCTAGCCCTAACCCTAATCCCCTCAGCACAGCACAACCCACTTGGGTCATCGGCAGGTCCTGGCAGACTGGAAGCAGGGAATCCTCACACTCAGCTCCCGATAACCCTGCAACCCTATCGGGTAGGGTGGTCCTAGATGGACAAGTAGTGGGAAAGCTTGCCAGACTGCGCTATCAATGAATGGCAAGCTATCTCGTTTTAGCTGGTTAGACTCCAGAGGTAACCTCAATGCACACACTTCACCACAAGCACAAGCCTTAGCTCCTGCCAACCTGATACTTTCTGGAATTAGGTAAGCAGAATCCGTCCATTCAGCGAGAGAGTGCACAATCTATTCTAACAATCTATCTCTGCAATTTCCATGTATAGGTGGGATGCAAGGAATTCTCAGTTTGTTTTGGATACTCTTAAGCACGGTGATATAAAAATAATAATCCTTGCATTTGATATAACGCCATATCACTTCTTCGAGACATGACAAAGCGTTTCACGGCATATACTGTAAAGTGAACTCCCTTTATATTTTGTGATGAGTTTTCACGTGTCAGACACACGGCTGACCAAAAAAAAAATTGGATTTGCGGTGAGGATAGGATGAACTACCCCTCATGCCAAGTATAGCCTATCAGCAATCAGTGGCAAGACTCAAACTCGAATACTGGCCGTTTGGTTGAGGAATTTTTCTAAGCCGAGTTTGACCAGATAATCACGGCTTTTATTTTCTTTAAGGTTTAGCCTGGGCCCGAGTAAGTGATCTTTTCAAACAATGATTTCGGATAAAAAATGGGAACTGACCAAGCTCTGCTGGGCTCAGCTTTATATTTGAGTGCTGACAACAGCCCCTCCATCCCACCCTGAAGCAAAATTAGATACTTTACTGCAACGATCATTGCTTTGGTGATTTCTGGTCTGTCACTCAGAGGTTATTTCTGACTCTTTAAGCTGTGGTGACACATCGTTCCATAAGCATTGTTGGCACATGCCCGGTCATCATTGTGTAAGAGAAACTATCTCACATCCACAAAGAACCAGGGCTGAAAAGAAATAAACTTAGCAGAGGCTGGAAGAAAGAACCTGTATTTTATCGCGTCAACCTCTCAAAGCGCTTTACAGTAATCTCTGTTAAGTATAGTGACTGCTTTTATAAGCAAATATGGCAGCCATTATGCACACAAAGTCACAACAACAACCCACCTTGTATATTATCATATCTTCGAGACGTCTCAAAGCGCTGCACAGGATATTCTCTAAAGTGAATTGACTGTATACATTTGGGGCAGAACACGGCAGCCAATTGCGCAAAGCAGTGGCCCATGAACAGTCGTGGATTGAGTGATCAAATTATTATTATTTTTTCGAGGGATTATTACCCCCAAAAGTTATCTGACAATCGACTAACAACCAGCTTCCTATTTACTACGAGGTAAACAGAGGTGTGTGGAGTAAGGAAACTTGCTTAAGGGTTTGGCCTGCCAGGGGATCGATTCCAAGTCATCTCGTTTGCGAGGATAGTGCCCTAACCACTATTCTACGGGACTCCATTTTGGACAGAATTGTTTCTTCATACAGTTACAGAAGAAAGGAACTGAGAGGGAGAGAGAGACCTTTTCTTTGTAATCCTTAAAATTTTAAGTGGAGTCTTGTAGCTCAGTGGTTAGAGCACTCGCTTTGCAAGCGAGAGACCTGGGTTCGATTCCCAGCAGAGTGAAACCTTGGGCAAGTTTCCTTATTCCACGCGCCTGTTAACAATCCCTCTAGAAAAAAAAACAAGAATAAAAAATTGGTCATTTCAATCCACGACTGTTTGTGGGACACTGCTGTGCGCAATTGGCTGCCGCATTTCGCCCACAAATATACAGTCAATTCACTTTACAGTCTATTCTGTGAAGCGCTTTGAGACGTCTCGAAGACGTGAAAAGCACTATATCAAATGCAAGGATTATTATTATTATTTTACATTTTTTGCATTTGATGTTGCACCTTGTTAAAATGTCTTCAAGCTCTTCACAGGGTTTACTGCAGAGTGTAGTGACTGTGCCATTTGTAGGCGAATGTGGCAGCTAATTTACACACAGCGATGGCTCTCAAACAGCTATGAAGTGAATGACCCGGTTCCCCCAATACTGGAAGAAACTCCCATCTCTTTTTGAGCAGCATGTGATTAGTAACAGTCATCTAAACAGGCAGATGGAAGCCAGAGCCATTTTCACATGTAAATGCCATATATACGTAAAACTGTCTCCTTTGGATGCTCTTAACTATAAGGGTGAGCTTTCCCGTCTGTCAGACATTCGGCTGACAAACAAAAATACGGATGGGCATGAGATGCCCTCCGATAACTTGTCTAAGTGGCCATTGTTCATCTTTCCCTTGGGAGCGAGGGCAGTGAGTGTTGGCAGACTGTATGACCGCAGTACGTCTCAGAGCCGAGCTCTATCCTCTCGACCAGATGCCCACACGTATGCTCCTCTATCAGGGTCACTGCATAATGATCAAGAGTGTGAAGCGTGAATGTTTTCTCTCCTCCCTGGAGTGGGACACTGAGACCAATCCTTTGCATCAATCTGGTTGAGATCAGCAAACTGGGCAAAGACTGATATCTTCCCAGTCTGTACTGCTGAACCATTATTGGAATGAATTTGAAACTCTCCCTTTTGTCTGGAGCCATTTATTGATGATTCTATCATTGTGATTTTTTGGTTTAATAGCCAAATAATATTAATAATACTTGCATTTGATATAGTGCCTTATCACTTCATTAAGGCATCTCAAAGCGCTTCACAGAATATACTGTAAAGTGGATTGACTGTGTATTCACGGCTGTTTGTGGAAGATTCCTGGGTGCAATTGTGCTGCCGTCTTTGTCTACAAATACAGTCAATCCACTTCACAGTAATTTCTGTTAAGAACGTTGAGACGTCCTTCCGATGTGATAAGGCTCTACCAAGTGCAAGGATTATTATAACTATGTAAGACTCCTGCAGGGGAGAATACAACTATTTGTGGGAGGAGGCAAGGTTTGGTATATGCATTCACAGTAACAGCAGTCTGTTTAGTTTGAGGTAGAGAAGCCACATGCAAGTGGTTTGAATATGCATAAAAGAAATAATAATAATAATAATAATCCTTGCATTTGATATAGCGCTTTTCACATCGGGAGGAAGTCCCACCTCCCAAAGCGCTTCACAGAATATACTGTAAAGTGAATTGACTGTATATTTGTGGGCGAACGCGGCAGCCAATTGCGCACAGCAATGTCCCACAAACAGTCGTAGATTGAAAATGACCAATTTATTATTGTTTTTTTTTGGAGGGATTATCATTAGGCTCTGTGTGGAGTAAGGAAACTTGCCCAAGGTTTCGCCCTCTGCCTGGAATTGAACTCAGGTCTCTCACTTGCAAAGCGAGTGCTCTAACCACTGAGCTACAGGACTCCACGACAGGAAATGTTGGTTTACGGTGGGCAATTTTGAAGAAGATAAGGGAAAATATGAATGTCACAAGATCGCAAGATAATTATGGATGAAGAAGGGAAGAAGGCCCTTCGCTCCAATTATTATTAATTATATATATTTATATAAATATACCCACCCTTTTGGAAAGAAAAATTGAATTCTAGAAAAAAGACTAAAGGAAATATTTAAGATATCAATTAATTATTTTGTCCATTTTGTATGATTTGGTTGTAATGTTTATACTGCAGGGAATGTTTTTTTTATCAGCAACAGTGTTATCTTCTGAACTTAAATACATGAAACTAAGGGTACATGTTGTTCCCTTCTGAATCACCACCATTTTGTCACTCCTTTCACTTGGCTGGTGCAATTCTTTTGGAAGCATTCACCGATTGCTTCCAAGAATTAAAATGACCACAAATGGCATGATATAATGCTAATAAAATTATCCACGGAAGATATAATTAGACTGCCTTAAGGCTCGTGCTTGCAGAATATGATGTATTAAAACATTGGCAGAAGAATGCAGTGGAAACCGCAGGCTGAGAAAAAGGAACAAAATCCCATTCCATGAGAGACTTGAACAGTTTTTGGTAGTCGAGGTGACATAAGGCCAAACTCTCAGGTCCATTGCAGAAAGTGCAAATCAATAGGTCTTTGTGGGCAAAACGCGGCAGCCAATTGTGAACAGCAAACTGTCGAGGATTGAGGGACCAACATTTTTTTTTAGATATAGTCCAAGTTGATACTCCAATACAGTGCTGGGAAGAGTATTGCATTGTTGGAGTCGCTGTTCTTTGGATAAGAAGCTAAACCGAACTCCATGATGTATTCTTTTCGACTAGGGCATGAAAAGGAAAAGGATGAATAAGGAAGGATACACCAGAATAATCTTGAACTCCAGTAAACGGTGTTGTGACTCAAAGAAGTTCAAGGAAGGTTGTTTCAGTTTCATAATTTAATGATTACTGCATATATCATGCCAACCTTAGAATAGCATTCCTGTATGGATACATGCTGAAACCCAGTGACAAGCTGAAAGGTATCCAAACCAGACAGAGTTCCACATATGTATGCAAGTAACTGGATTATCCATCATCAGCAGTGCCCTGCAGTACTGTGGACCTACCTGGCTCGGGAACTGGACTACCGAGATTGCCACAGGACTTAACTTGATTCCGACAGTCCGTAGTCAAGCCCGTCACCTGGGAATCAGCTCCAGGGCGACCCCATTTTCCTCCCTGTAAGGAGGACCGTCCCGATTAATTATAAGGTAAAAGTTAAATAAAGGACATGGCTGGAACAAAGCTGGTGGGTATACAGTATTATTTTACGCTGGGCGTTAAATGCTACGATTGATGTGAACATAAGTACTCGGGTGGATTTACAAGAAGTGAAGTCAGTTGATGATAATATCATCTGTTTGCTAAGTCTACGCTGCTTTGTTTCATAAGTACTTACATTGAAGATTCACAAGCTGACATGGAACTCAGCCAATGGAGTAACTTCGGAACAGCTGTTTTAATTGGAAATTTTGCTTGTGTGTCTTATTCATCAAAGAAGCCAATATTCCAAGTACAAATACTGTGAACAGAAATCATCACTTCTTCACAAGCAAGCAATAGTTGAGACTTTTTTTGGTGTCTGAGGCTTGAGCCAAAATATTTGCAATAGATTAAGTTAATATGCATAGCGTAAAGCAAGCCATTCGGTCTTGTACTATGAAATCATTTCAAGAAGATTATGTATGAAGAAATCCAGCCCACTGGATGGCCATCCTTCAAAGATTTTATTTGTGGTCTTCTGTCAACAAGTTGAGGTTTGCTAAAACCTCGGAAAAGATTCAAAAAAAATATATGAAAGTACTCCTAGAACATAAAATTATATCCTGCTATTACTTTAGCAGGAAATACTCTAATTAAAATGTTTAGATATGTATTGAGGTAAGACCAAGCGTGCAAATAAAGTTCACCATGATGTTGAACTGAATTCTATGAAAGAGTGACTATAGTCAAATAGACTGATGATTGTCAGGGGTAGCAATGGAATTGTTCTTGAAGACAGTTTGAAGCAAACCTGTAATGTTGGGGAAAATATTTGTCTGAGCTCCTTAACATGCCTTGGTTCATTGCATTTTCCAACTTGTGAACTAGTTCAGGACAAATGTTTGAGGGTGGAAAGAAAGCATTCACTGCTAAATGGGTTAA
Organism: Callorhinchus milii; assembly: GCF_018977255.1. Taxonomy (NCBI): domain Eukaryota; kingdom Metazoa; phylum Chordata; class Chondrichthyes; order Chimaeriformes; family Callorhinchidae; genus Callorhinchus; species Callorhinchus milii. The sequence continues at coordinate 29,405,615 of NW_024704746.1, read as the reverse complement.
CGTCAGAGTCAAAATATAAATTCATCACATGCATGGAGTGTCTCCTAGATTAATACAGGCATATCAGTGTCTCCTCCCAAGAATTTGTAGTATGCATCAGCTTCAAATTCACAGAAGACATTGCGATTGCTGATAATTTTGGCATTGAACAGTGATGTAACAGTCAGCTGAATATACATTGCAAATCACTTATATATTGCATCAACATAACCTAACACCAAGCTTGTGAAAATACATATGTATGACTGGATTATCTAGATTGTCAAATCTAATCAAACCGTAAGCAATCACTAAATTCTCGTCCCTGGCATCTTCAGAATCGTAAAGGGAAGTTCTCGTCATCTCAGCTAAACTTTCACTGGGTGCAGTGGCGCCGAAACAGGAAGGTCATTGCTGATGTTATTAGCTGAAGGCACTTTTATACTCTGTTGGCGTAACGCTGCTAAATAATATGGTTCTCAATATGGTTAGCTCCGACACTTGAGTAATGTTACTCTCGTGGCATGCAGTGAAGTGCCTCAAATTAAACAAAGCAAACGATAAGCATTTCTAATAATAATCCTTGCATTTAATAGAGCGCCTTAAAACTATTTTACAGCATATTCTGTGAAGCGCTTTGAGACGTCTTCAAGACGCCTCCAAGCGCTTCACAGAATATGCTGTAAAATAATTTGATTGTATATTTTGTTGGCGAAAGTATAGAGAACGGACCATCTTCAACATAACATAGAGACTTCCTATATATATATGTTTTATATATATTATGTGTGTGTATATATAGATATATATACATACATACTTGACAGATAACTCTGAGAATTTGAATTGCTTGACGGATAGCATGCTAACGTTTCCTGATGCTCCTTGTCTAAACCTAGGAATATATTTTTAAACTTAACAATGTATTTTGTCACCAGGTACATTCATAATACCTGGTTTATAATTTTACTGAACTGCTGCCTATAAAAGACCAGAATAATATCAAGGAAATTTCAGCATCTTACTTACTATAAAATTACAATTTTATGCTTGGGATTAATCCAGAAATTGTTGTTGACCCAGATGCCTTGTTTGGAACTGAACGGATAAGTAACACGGGATCAGTTAGTGATAACATCCAGTTTCAACATTAAAATCAGTTACAAGCTAACAGAGAACATGAACTTAGACAACCGATATAACTAAAGTAACCCTTACATCTCGACTGTATATTTTGCCTCTGAATGTGTTTTTAAGACCAGAATGATAATAATAAGCAATGATAATTAATCCTTACGTTTGATATTGCGCCTTTCACTTCATTTCATCTCTAAACGCTTGACTGTAAAGTGTAGTGACTGTGTATTTTTATAGGTGAAAGCCTAAATATTATTTTGCAGGATCCCTAAATTGGGGGGTGGAGGGGGAATGTTGAAGCAATGTACCTTGTGTATCGAGAGTCTGAGCCCTAGCTGTCTCCAGATTAACATTTTACAAGTCCAGTGGTATGTATGCTGGAATGGTAATGCAGAAATATACTGGGAAGCAAGTTGAAATATTTCTTGTATAAGAAATCTGAGTGGGGACCGCTCCTTGTAACTGGAAATATGTTCCGCTGACTCAAAGGAATCCTGATCCAAAAATAGATAAAATTGGGATGTTGCTTCCACGAGTTGGGGGGAGAGAGGGGAGATTTCTTAATTAAGAAATCCTCCAAAACCCAACCCATGATCCCCTGCCAGATACCCCAGAAGTATCACCAAAGGTGATATTCTTCTCTGCACAATGATGTTCTTCTCTGGCGCTAGAAATATATGAGCAAAGAGCTGCTGACAAAAAGACCTTGCAATATCAGTTTCCAAGTGAAAATAACTCAAAATCCATTGATGTTCTTATCAAGCTGGCTATCTCTTTTGCGTTACAGGTGATTCAAAGTAATCAGCTTCTCAAACAGGACAATTCATAGTCCTGGGGCTTAGTTGACCTTTGCTGTGTTCTGAATTGTCCTAAAACCGTTTTGTATACAATGCATGTCTAAGGGTTAGAGTGATTCTTTTTGGAACCAAGGAAGGGTAACACATATCCTGCTTTGTCCAGGATAATTACTTAGTCTCCTGGCCATTCCACAAGGGATGCTCTCACATGAGTGACCCAACAGGCAAAAGACAAGATTATCTGGGATCTAAATATGTACAGTCTGTTGGATAGCATCCAATACCTCCCCCAGAAGGACACTTTGTGGATAAGCCCAGAAGATGTACAGATGTGTTCCTTCCCCCAGCATCTGGGTGTTTGATTTACGTAAGATGTTTAACTGCTTGCTTTTCACTCTGCTGCACGTTGGAAACTGATGAGGAAAGATTCCTCTTTCATTCTCAGCATTTGGGAATCAGGTGTTCCCCGTGCCTCCTGGATTTGAGCAAATCTTTCCACTTGATAAAAAAAAGTCGACTCTGCATTTTTTTTTGCTTCATTCAGAATTTTTTTAAAAAATCATTTATTCAGAATGTTGCTAATTCTCCAGTTCAGTGGAGCGGTTAAGCAGAATGTATGTAAATACGAAGGGAATCCTCATCTTGGGAATTTTGCTGAAATGATGTTCCCATCGTGACTTGTAATAACATGAAAACAGCTTTAAAAGCCTTTAGGGCTTGAGTATCAGGGACGCTCCAGTGCAATCACAGAGCCCTGGGATGAGAGTACAGGGAAGAAAGTCAGACTGGGAAAGTTAGGCTGATTGTTAAAATATTCTCCCTCAGCAACCAAGTGCCCGATCCATCTCGGTAACTGAATGAGAGTAAGTAGTTTTTACAAAATAACTATTGGGTAGAGAGAAATGATTGTTATCTATGGTGTTAAAGTAATAATAATAATAATAATCCTTGCATTTGATATAGCGCTTTTCACGTCGGGAGGACGTCCCAAAGCGCTTCACAGAACACACTGTTAAGTGAATCGACTGTATATTTGTGGGCGAACGCGGCAGCCAATTGCGCACAGCAATGTCCCACAAACAGTCATGGATTGAAAATGACCAATTTATTATTGTTTTTGGTTTTGGAGGGATTATTATTAGGCTCTGTGTGGAGTAAGGAAACTTGCCCAAGGTTTCGCCCTCTGCCTGGAATTGAACTCAAGTCTCTCACTTGCAAAGCGAGTGCTCTAACCACTGAGCTACAGAACTCCATATTATTTCTCTCCCTTTGAACAAATTGTGATTGTTTATTCTGTGAAGCGCTTTGAGACGTCTCATCGACGTGATAAGGCGCTGTATCAAATCCAATGATTCTTATTATTTAATATTGTGTGTATACAAATCCCTTTTATAGTATTGCTACAACACTGAAACAGCTCTTAAGCCCAACTTGTCCATGACTCGGCCCCGCCTAACTCCTTCTCATGTACTCACCCCTCTATTCCCTTCTCCCTCATGTATGGGATTTGACTAAAACTAGGGGCTGGTAGAAAAGCTAAGAAGTTGGGAAATAGAAAGTAAGAGCAAGACTGAAAAGAAGAGAGCAAAAAAATGGGTTTGGCAGTAGAGAGAGAAAGCAGGAGGAGGAGTTGATATGACAACGAAAATAAAGAAGTGTATTGATTGAAGAAATGCAGTATGAAATTGTAAAAGAAACAGGGAAAACAGCGTTCATAAAATTCAGAAACCAGAGAGAAAGAGTGGAAAGAAATTGGAGAACTGGAGTTTATGGAATAATAGGAGCAAGGGGAAAAGTAAAGAAGGTTATCAAAGAATACTGAGATTAAGGAGGAATAACTTATAAAGAGGACATTCCAAAGTGAGTTGTAACCCAAGACAAGGAGCCAGGAGTGTGGAAAGTTTGGAAGAAATTTCTCACATAATGTTTATCTGTAGGTGGCAGCAAAGTAGCTGTTCAGTACATCATGACTGTCATTGCATTCAATATGAATATTAGAGAGTTCACTCTCATTTGAAAAAGCAAAACTGGTGACATCCACTTTTGTGCGGTATTCTGAATATGCTCTGAAAGCACAAATGGGGTTTGACATCTTCTAAGATCCCTTGATTCTTTCCTTTAAAATACCTGCTATGACTATTGTCATTTATTGACGCTCTCTGTAATTCAAACATCGTCGATCACTATAGTGATTATATTATGCTGTGCGCAATTGGCTGCTGCGTTTTGCCCACAAAATCCAGTCACTGTGCAATATATTCTGTGAAGCGCTTTGAGACACCTCAGTGACGTGAAAAGGCGCTATATCAAAATGCAAGGATTATTATTATTAGTATTATTATTGCACAGTATTGAACTAATTCTAATTAAATCTAGTACAAGGCAAAAGACTTCTATGTGCACTGTGTAAACGAAAATCCGTCATCTGTTTTATCCGGCTATTAGTTAACCCAGAAGAAAATTGGAACAAACATTTCTTGCATATACTTTGACCTATTTTGGGCTTGACCTCATAGTCTAGCCAGGGTGTCCAAATGGTGGCCCGCGGGCCGGATCCGGCACAGGACTGGCCAATCAGGAGACTGTCACCAAGGTCTCAGACTCTGCCCGGCAATGGAACTGGACAATCAGGTTAAAATATTGCTTATGTGGCCCATCCAGCCCTCCGCAGCTAAAAGATTGGACCAACCTGGTTGAGGCAAATATTCCATTGTAATATTGGGGGAGTTCTCCATTGCCAGAGATCTGTCTTTCAGATGAAATCATGGGACTATTTATTTGTTCAAGTAGTTATTAGATATCATTATTACTTGTGTTTAAATGTTCAGCAGTGACATCAATACCATCTTTGAAGGTAGGGTGCCCAGAAGTATTCCCCAGATATTCCAAATACCTTTAGAGATGCATCCGGGGGGTTTATCAGATTTGTGTAGAGCAACTTCATTGAGACTGGATCCTTTCAGTCGATGGTCAAAAATCGCATTCAAATCCTTTTCCTTTTCAAAAAGACATTCTTTATCACTTAACCATGTTTCCTTTTTCATCCACATCTTTTTGTTACAATCAATGTACCATTCCTCACTCTTTTCATCTTATTGTTCTGCTTTATGTCATTAACAAATATATTCAAGAAGTATCTTTCTGTGTATTATTTATGAATTATGACAACAACAGATGCTTAGAATGATAGCTCACTATCTGTCACCAACATATTCTTTCTACCGTATTTAGCTGTTTTTTAAAAAACAAAATTCTTTCTGAACAAGAATAGAGTTGCAAAGCATAACTACAGAGTACTTGTTGTCATGGAGTTCTTGTATATTATCATCCTGAATATACTGAATGATGGGAAAGAATTACAGTAGTGCCTAGTGCAATGTCTGTCATACACTTGATTTCTCTATCATCACTGCATGTTATTCAAAACAATTGGCTTAGGATACTATAATCATAATCACTTGTTGCAATGTGGATAAAATGTAAGTTCTCTATTAAAATAGGCACAAATTGTCATTTCACAGTTCATTCCAGATACAGCAGAGGTGAATGAACTTTGTTACACAGCCAAATTATATTTAGAATAAATTTCTAGGTCTGGACATAAGCACCTGTTGTTCTAAGATAAAAATAAAACTGATGACATTGTTGTACATTTGTGTCCTTGCAAGAGTTCATTCCAATGCAGGTTCACGTATGAAGATTGTTCATATCAGAACATCCAGAAGGACGCTTCAATAGAAATACTTAATAGTAATCTGTTAAATCTCCCCAACCTCACTGAACAAATCTAATCCTAGGCGCTTTAGTACTGCAATTGAGACTCGAAGCTTCTGTGTCGTAATGTAGTCTCCACACACCTAGAGTTCTAGCTAACCATTCCTGTTTATTTTGATGGCACACTGTGTAGTATATTGGCAATCCTGCCTGCTTATTTCTCAGAGCAGTGATAATTAGATTGCACAGTAGTATAAATTGGTTATGCCAGAATCACTCAATATCATTATTCACTTCTTACATAAAATATTAATAGAGGCCGAGAGAGAAATGTATTCTTATTTAGGGCAGTGATGATCTGTAAGGGGCTATATTAGACTATCGAAGGTTAAAATCAACAACAACTTGCATTTAATATAGTGCCCTTCTCGCTGCATAGAGTCTCTGGCTATTGATAACGGTTTTGAGGGGGAATGGGACAGAGCCTGAGAGAGGGACTGGGTGACTGTGTCTGCCAGAAGGGGGCAATCAAACCCCTCAGCGTCCGTAGTTTTAAAATTGTTTGTCAACATTCAGAAAGTACCTCTCATCTCATTGTTCATATTCGCTTCTTTTCTGAATGGTACTAATGGAAACGACATGATACCTTAGAAACATAGAGTTTTACAGCACAAGAAAAGCCCATTTGGTCCATTGTGTCTGTGCTGGCTCTTTCTGTACACCTTTTTTAAATGGAAAAAAAAATGGTTTGTGCCGTGAATATTTTCACCGTAACTCGGCTTAGGACTTGAGGGATTTCAACCAAAATAAGAATTGGTGTTTCGTGCAATTTCAATAAGAAAGTAATTGGTTTTCCCAACTTATAGTCCTTGCATTGCCATTCAATATAACAGCATGTCACGTTGCCAAAATATCTCTCATTGCTTCACAGGATTTTACTGTGAATTTACAGGTGAACTTGGCACACAATTCCTCACAGCAATATGGCACAACGAGTAGTGAAGTGAATGATCTATTTTATCTGGGGATTGTTGACTGGGAGAAAGCTCCTTCACCATTATCCTTGTCCTTATGCTAACAATAAAAATTATGAAGATTTAAAAGCCAACTTTACCATTGAGTTGACAAGCGGTTTGTAATAACCGGATGAAGTGCCATTTGCTGAGTTACATTACTTTCACGCACCGAATGGCCTCTTTCTGTGCTGTAAAATTCTACTATTCTATAAGCTTCCTTACTCCACATGCCTCTGTTTATCTAGCAGTAATAATAATAATAATCCTTGCATTTGATATAGCGCTTTTCACGTCTTCTAGACGTCCCAGAGCGCTTCACAGAATATACTGTAAAGTGAATTGACTGTATATTTGTGGGCGAACGCGGCAGCCAATTGCGCACAGCAGTGTCCCACAAACAGTCGTGGATTGAAAATGACCAATTTATCATTGTTTTGTTTTTTTGGAGGGATTATTAAGGCAATAAATAGGAACCCGATTGTTAGTCAATTGGCAAATCTCTTTTCCGGGATTAATAATCCCTAATAAATCCCTAATACACTTTTGCATTTTAGTTTGTAATTGAGTCCTTCAGAGCTTGTTATATTATATAATGGGATAAACTATTATATTAGACTGCTGTGTTTCTGTCAGAAATGATTTGTCTATTAAAGTAAAGTCACAGATTTCAGTAGTGTGAAATTTATGACTCTGACAAGGCATGTCTTGAATTTATTAAATGATTTAACAAATTAAATGTTGTTGTCATTGCAAATCAATAAAATAATAATTTGGTCACTCGAGCCCTGATTGTTCGTGGGACACTGCTGTGCGCAATTGGCTACTGCGTTTTGCCCACAAAAGTTACAGTTAATTCACTTTATAGTATATTCTGTGAAGAGTTAGGCAAAGCCTCGAAGATGTAATAAGACACTATATTTAAATGCAAGGATTACTAAGTTTTTTATATATATATTGCATCAGGCAATAAAAATAACGATGTATGAAATTTCATTCCTTAGAAGTTATTCATATCAGGGTAGGCAATCAAATTAAACCAATTATATCAAGAATTCAGATTCTACTTTATAACCTTTTTTAATTGCATAAGAACAATGATATATATAAGACCAGCCTTGTCTCCTCTCTCCGATCCCATGTCACAGGCACTGTATATCAGCTAGTGCCTCTTTTCACAGTCAATAGACAATAACACTACTGAAATCTGTGACTTTATTTTGGTAGACAAATCATTTATGACAGAAACACAGTACAGTCCAATATAATACTTTTATCCCATTATATAATATAACAAGCTCTGAATGACTCAATTACAAACTAAAATGCAAAAGTGTATATGAGTCAATTATGCAGGCAACGACAGCCTAGAATTCCACTCAGTCTTAGCCTGTAAGGTTGTTTTGTTTTGAAATGTAAGACTGCACAGAATTGTGGAAAATTCTTAAATGCAATCTGGATTTGGAAACCGGCTCTTTTTTAACACTTTTTTATAGCTGATTTCAAATTAAAACCAAATTTAAATGTTGTCCACAAATGTGCCCTTACAATTTTAAGATAAAATATCCTTCTTGTGCAATTGGCTCCCGCATTTCATCCACAAAATATACAGTCAATTCTGAAGTTCCTCGAGACATCTTCCTGATGTGAAAGGTACTTTGTAAATGTAAAGCTGTTGTTGATTTTGTCCATTTTCTACTTCAGCTTTAGTTTAATCAATTGAAAACCTATTGGCAGAGCAGGACAGAAAAATGCTGGTTTGTCCAGGGACAAACATAAACAATGTTGGCAATGGGTATGTGTTCCTGTCAGTAAAACATCAATAATGGCTATTAATTAGTAGGTAGATTCAATTAAACATAGCCATGTGGCAATTTCTGACCATTTAAGTGAACTGCACACATCTCTTCTGGAAACAACCTAGTGCTGGTGAAACAAAACACTTCATTAAACCAGAAAGGGGATGGCAGAATAGCATGTGCTCCTATCCATGGGTGTAAATGTGATTTTTATTAAGTGATGATTTCTAACTGGATTCCTTATTGAGTGGGTACAACTTCTGTTGCTGAAAATGCATCTGTGCTGTGATGTGTGCAACTGCGTTGCCAAAGTAGTTTGTGTCAGAACAGATTTCCTAAAGGTCTGCGTGATACACTTCTGATTTCCTTATTAAAAATCATTGCATATTAGACCCAATTATTCCTCCTGATGAGGAGTTGGATGAACAGGAGGCTGTGATACACCACAGATAGATACTTAGGACAAAAACGTGTGTGTGTGAGAGAGAGAGAGAGAAGAGGGTTTGCACAGTCAGAATGCTATCCTAGGATAAATGAAGGACCTTTATCGAAGCCTCAAGGAAAGGAAGTGCTGAAGAATTTGGATGGCAGCATATAACTCAACAGTTCAGTTTATGACTGTGAAGGTCACAATGGCCTGAATATTTTTTGCAACCGGATCATTCTAATTACCTCAGAGGTTTGGTTGGGGACCAGCCAAAATATTATGTTCACTTGCATTCAAGTGGTGACCAGCACACTGTTCCAAAGGAGCAGCAGGCAAATGCACAGTTAAGTATTTTACACGTGAATGTTTTCAGCACCTTGGAACGTCCTCCCGATGTGAATGCTGGTATACAAATGTAATATGTTGTTGTTGTTGCGTAGTGCAGTCCTGTGAGACAGGATTGATCATGACAGGCCTCATTCCTTGCTGAAACAATAATAATAATAATCTCTGCATTTGATATAGCACCTTATCATGTCATTGAGGCATCTCAAAGCGCTTCACAGGATATACTGTAAAATGGATTGACTGTGTATTTTGTGGGCAAACCCGGCAGCCAATTGCGCACAGCAGCGTCCCACAGTCTGTTGTGGATTGAGCGAGTTTTTGATCGAGATTTTTTTTGAGGGTTTATTATCCCCTCGAAAAATCATACATTTCTTATTATATCATTTTGATATTACAATGCTTTTAATATCCGAATGACTGGAATTTCTAAGTATTTGTTGTTCGAAAGTTGTCATCTGTTTAATTTGCCTGCGGAATATTCCAGTCGTTCCATTGTTACACTTCTGTTGGGCTGTGCGGCTGGCATTGCCTCTCCAAATGAAAGACCAGCTTCCGAGAGATTTGCAAACTGAGATCTACAAATATGCTGTGGAGCAAAATGATTTCCGAGCTACAGGTTAAGGCAGCAGGGTTGAATAGTGGAGATGGATAAATATTCTGTAATTTTTCTTTGATAAACTGAGTCCCGTAGCCTATTGGTTAGAGAATGTGTCTCAAGGACGGCACCCCAACAACCTAACACCTCTCTATATTGCAAGTTCAAAGCCTGATATGGGGTTTGAACACACAACCCTCTGAATTAGACCTGAGACCGCTACCAACAGGATCAGCGCGACGTTTCAATTGCTGTAAAGACCGCAACGCTAAATGATTGATTACATGAGGTCAATTTTAATATGATGATAGTGGCAAGAACTGCCCCAATCTCCCTAGTGGACTAATCACATGTTGCACTCTGAATTACAGTAACTTGCGTCTTGTGGGATTGTGAAGAAAGTGAATTGTGTACGTCATGGCTTCAGTTAATAAGAAAACAATAATGGCTATAAAGTAATGGTTACCCTCTGTTTGACACTCTCTTTTCTATCGTTATTTGGCCATAGGCTGCAAAGGTAGAAAGACATACACAGTGTAACACATCTCTCCCTTTGGGCAACAGATAGGAATAGATTTGGACATGTAGTTGTCGCAGCAATTTTCTAGCAATAAACATATCTATGTAAATGCATTGCTTGCTGACAGTCTCAAAACATATAAGGAAAGTAAGGCAACAGGTGCTGAGTTAATGAACAAAAATAAACAATTTGGCAGGCGAACAATTACTTCTGAATTCCGGATACAGAGACAACACCGTATGTAAGATTAAACATGAAAACAGATATGATATAATTGGATTAGTTTGAGTACAAAAAGAAATTTGTCCTCATGCCGGTTTTGAAATCGTATCTCTAAAGTTGTAAGTGAAGTAGAGCTGAATATGAAACAAGGATATAATATTTAAAGTGAAAGTTGCTACTGGAAAGAGCTCAAATCCAAAGCAGTGATTTCAGCTTGCATCTTCCAGACTTCAAGGGAATCACTGAAATTATAGATTCAACGTCTTGTGAAACAGTAACAGAAGTGCCAGAAAAAGGTTGAATAATCACCATATTGTTACAGCGCTTTATCTAGGAAAAAAGTTAAAATAACAATAATCCTTGCATTTGCCAACAATCTATCTCTGGAATTTCCATGTGTAGTTGGGATGCATGGAAATCTCAGCTTGGTTTGGATACTCCTGTCTTAAGCATGGTGATGGGTTTCTGCATATGTCAGCCACTTGGCTGACAAAAACAAGTACATTCACTACACTTAATTATATTTAGCTTTGCCTTTAGCATTGAAATGCCTTTCGCATTGAAATTTCCAGTTGATTCAGTGTGTCAGCCTGGCTCAGTGGTAGCACTCACGCTTCTGAGTCAGAAGGTTGTGGGTCCAAGCCCCACGATGGGACTTGGATCTCATATAGTCCAAGTGTCTCATATAGTGATAATATCACATGCTGCATTATTCTCCCCTTAACCATTTTATTTCCATGTTTATTAATTGTGCTTCACAATAAACATCGACATTGATGTTACATTGTGCAGCAAACTATCTAATTTCTGCACATGTACTCATTCCCCACTAAACATACACTATATGTATAGTGTTTTCTATGGCCATTGCACATAAGTTCTAAGTTAGAACTTAAAGTGTAATGGTCTATTCTGCTCCTACACATTTCAGTGTTCCTAATATCCCACCCTTAATAAAGTTATTCTTTGGACTTAGTTTCATTATGGAAAGAGACTGTATGTTTCAGCAGGAAATGATTAAATATCAATGTGCTCTTACCACACCAGATGAAATCAGCTTAAAAAAAAAGTGTACGACATTTGTATTTACCTAGTGCCAAGCTCATTTTTATGCTACTACAGCCAATTTTCCATGATGATAAAGACACCAGCATCGAGGAGCTTCTGCTGCTTTGAAAACTAGTCGAAGGCTGAAAGCTAATTGTGAAAGCTTTTAAATGAATAATTTCAACTGATAAAGAAGGGGGAGAAGTTAAATAAGCTTGTCAGGGGAGGAAATGGATTCTCTCCCATCACCCCCGTCTCCTTTTCTCAATTAGCTGGTGACATTTGTGTCAAGTAACCTTTGTCCACTGGGTTACAAATATAATAATCCTTCTATTTGATATAGCGCCTTATCACATCGTTGAGATGTCTCAAAGTGAGTCACAGATTATGTCGTAAAGTACGCTCACTGGGGACTTTGTGGGTGAAACTATAACAATCAACAATTTGTAACATTCATCTACTTACAAAGTTACTGACTGCTATAAAGTTTGCTGTACCCTCATTAGGCTGGTAATATTATTAACTTGAAGAAGTGGCATTTTCATCAAGGCCATTACGGATTTTTAACCAACCAATTAAGACAATTGACGGTTGCAACAGTGACAAAGTCCACTAATAATAATAATAATCCTTGCATTTGATATAGCACTTTTTCACGTCTTCTCGACGTCTCAAACCGCTTCACAGAACACACTGTAAAGTGAATTGACCGTATATTTGTGAGTGAAACGCGGCAGCCAATTGCGCACAAAGTGTCCCACAAAAAGTCGTGGATTAAAAATATTGTTTTGGAAGGATTATTATTAGGCTCTGTGTGGAGTAAGAAAACTTGCCCAAGGTTTCGCCCTCTGCCGGGAATTGAACTCAGGTCTCTCACTTGCAAAGCGAGTGCTCTAACCACTGAGTTACAGGACTCCACACTAGTTCATCTGTGGAGTGTAAAAGCGTTTCACAAACTATATTGTACTGCGTATTTTGTGGACTGCCAACTGTGCACAGCAATGTCCGAAAACAGTCGTGGTTTGAGTGACCAAATGTTCCCACCTAGAAGCAAGTTCTGTAAATGCACTCACTCCAATTTGACTTTGTTTCACACCAGTTCTTATTGCAAAACCATATAATTCAGGCCAGCAATGCATGAAGAAATTTAGAAACTGTTCATAATTCACAGCTCCTTTGCACTCTGGAATTATGATGCTATCTGAATCTATTGATGTATGCAATCTATGGGACACTTCTGTGTGTCTGTTGTCTTGTATTTAAAGCAATTCCTTCAACTAATGCACAAAGATAACTCCAGATAATCTCCAGGTGTTATCTGAATTTTACGTACAACTTGAATGGATTATAAAAGCCCCGGCTGACCAAAACAAATCCATTAAACCCAACGTACAGGACACTGATCATTATAAAACTTGTGAGAGAGCTCAAGTAGAGACACACACTCTACTTAACTAACACATGATGCACCGAATTTGTATCACAGAAGGATAAACATGGGTGTGGGTGTCAACGGTCGTTTTAAAAAGCAAACCATAATAACATTTTATCAATGGCAAATGATTATAGAAGATTGATGAATAACCTACACATGGAGAAACCAAGGACAAAGTTGAATATGTGAATCAAACTGAACAGGAAGACAGTGCTGACACAATAGTTCTGATCATTTCAAATGAGTGCTGGACAGATCCTTGAGAGAACAGATTAAGAATCTAAGAGTATGAAAAATCATGAAAGAGTTTCATGGAAGTGAAATTTCTCATGGTAGTAATACTGGTCAAGAAGTGGCCTGCTGAACATTCGCTGTAATCTAGGTAAGTCTGTGTTAAATCAATATTTTGTTTCCAGTAGCTACTGAGTGGCGATATTTATGGTGTGGCCATCAATCAAGAAATGTGTTTGGTTGCCTATCTAGGCCTAGTAGGTTATTTATAATAAACCTAATAGTAATAATCCTTGCATTTGGTATAGTGTCTTATATTTGATATAGTATCTTATCACGTTGTTGAGATATCTCAAAGCGCTTCACAGAAATGCATTGTAAAGTGGATTGACTGTGTATTTTGTGGGCGAAATCGTAACAATCAATAATTTGTAACAATCATCTGCTTTCAATCACCCGCTTACAAAGCTGCTGAATGTCATAAGGTTTACTGCACCCTCATTGGGCTGATCATATTATTACCCTGAAGGAGTGGCACTTTCATCAAGGGCATTAGGAATGTTTTAACTACCCAATTAAGACAATTGACTGATGCAACAGTGACAAAGTCCATTAACCCGTTAGTATCTTTCAAATGTATTGTCTATAATACATGATTTGCAGTAAACATTTGTCACTGGGGAAGATATGTTAGATAGCTACTGTAATGATGTCTGGAGTATAAAGAAAGATGAAAGAAACCGGGGATATTTATACTGTACATATATCATCACCTGCTGACAACTAGTTTCTTAAGTGAACGGAGATTTGTCTGCTCTTGCATGTGCAGTTGTTTCTGATTCCCGCCTAATAACTAACAGTTTATGGCTTTAGCCATTTCCTAATCCCTGTGGAATGCCAGTAAGTGAAAGCAAATTATTGTTGAGATAGACTAACTGCCAAACCCACCCTTAGGTTGAAAACCATGGTTGTCAACGCACATGAGATCAGCATTTGAATTGATGTACGGGTTGCCATTACCTCCAGCAATGAATAAGAATCACTTAAGGATCCAGTGGTAGCATTTTAGGAAGTCGCACTCTATACTCTAGAAAAATGCTGCTAGTAAAGTCATATTAATATGGCATGGGATAGTAATATAATGGTATGAGCATTCACCTACAACTGCAACAAGATGTAATACTTATCACCTGATTGAGATATGTGGTCAATTAAACCAGTCCAGTAAGAAGGCTGCTCATGAATGTGAATTTATTATTCAGAGAAAAATCATCTTCACTATTTATTATAAGTTAACAATTCACAGAAAACCTCATCCAAATAACTTCCTTTGCCCAAAAAATCCAACAATATGTCTATACTGTGTTGTTTTTGAGTTGGATAGAAGAACATGTATTCATTTATCCGCTTTCACTGCCAATTTTCTCCTCTTTGCTTTTCCTCAAGCCCTCTTCCTCTCTTCTGCCTCTCGTCAAAGAAATCTCACCAACTTCCCTGTCTAAGAATACTGAGGCCAATTACACTTCCCCAACTGCTACTCTGCAGTGAGGTAATCTAACTTGACATTGACTGCGTTTCCAACCTGCTGCCTTTTAGTTTGTATGGCCTCGGCCGTACATCACCCACGAGGTTTATCGGGTGAGCTCACGAAAGACATTTATTATCTGAGAGTGCAATTGCCTTATCATGAAGGCAGAAGAGGACACTGGAAAAAGTTTGAAGCATTGAGTGATGCAGTAGTTTAGAACAATCGGCCATTTCATCCCTGTGGGCTACAATATTTTAAGTTCCCTAAAATACTGTAGACCCAGGGATGAATTGGTGTAAGATTACAAAGCTGACACTCGAAAAAACAAGACCTGTACAGGAATGAACCATGTTGCTTTATTTACACAGCTTTTTTTTTAAAAAAGTGTCAGGTGGCAAGGGCGGCTTGCTATGCAAATATTTAACTGTCTTTATCTTGGTTTATAGTTTATGTACAGTAACTGTGTTACTGAGATAAAATAATCTTAAAAGGAAACAGAACAAAAAAAAGTTTGAAGGATTGAGTAATGCAGAGGTTTAGAAAAATTGGCCAGTCTGGATGAATGAATAATGAAAGAGAAAGGCAAGGTTATAGATTCGTAAAATGTTCCTTTGGTTTTGTAAATGCTAAAAGCTTCTTCTCTTTAATTTTCAGGTTTGATCAATTCTCCCTATTTATCCATGTAATCCAGCACACTCCCTTTTCCCCTGCTGGAATACAATTGATTTATACCATCTTGTGGAGTCCTGTAGCTCAGTGGTTAGAGCACTCGCTTTGCAAGTGAGAGACCTGAGTTCAATTCCAGGCAGAGGGCGAAACCTTGGGCAAGTTTCCTTACTCCACACAGAGCCTAATAATAATCCCTCCAAAAACCAAAAACAATAATAAATTGGTCATTTTCAATCTACGACTGTTTGTGGGGCATTGCTGTGCGCAATTGGCTGCCGCGTTCGCCCACAAATATACAGTCAATTCACTTTACTGTGTGTTCTGTGAAGCGCTTTGGGACGTCCTCCCGACGTGAAAAGCGCTATATCAAATGCAAGGATTATTATTATTATTATTATCTCTGTCTCCCTTTTAAACTGGCAGTTTTTACGGTCTCACCATTAGCATATCTACAGTTATCTGGATGGCTGACTGATCTTCTGAGCAGGATATCAAGTCAACTAATTATCCAAGATAAACGTGCCTTTTCGTTTTCATGCCCAGGTCAGGGACAGCATGTTTAGATGAGTGAGACTAGATTTACATCTGCTCTAGCATTATATCTTTGCCCCAGGCTTGAAAGAGGAGCACTGCTATTGCACAATGCCATTTTCTTTTGTTTCCCACAACACAAAATTGTTTTGGTCTCTAAATGTAAATGACAATTTTGCGATGTATGTATCAATTAACATCAATGTGCCAATCCACTCAATCTGTTTAGTTGATCTCATTGATAAGTAACGTGCTTGAGCTAGGAATTCTCTGATACCCTTACTCAGTGGTCGAAGATGGCTGTGTCACAATATGAACTTCTTCCAGTTAAATATGATATCAGTTTAACCAAGCAAAAATCAGAGTAGATATCCCACTAATCTATAGTACAATGAAGTCCATTATGTGTCCCAGCTGGCTTTGATTATTGAACAGAAAAAATGGGACCTAAGTTTAATGTGGCATCTGAAGGACAGCACCTCCGACAATGCAATGCTCCCCCCAACACTTCATTAGAGTGTCAGCTCAAAACTGAGATAAACGCCTGAAGTGGGGCTTAAGTTCAAATGACGAGCCAGGCTGACACTTACTCTAATGCGTGTGTCGTCCTAAAACCCTAAACAGCATCTAAGCTTCATTAATTCAATTAATGTTGTTCCTTGTCTTCAAAATGGAACAGTTATCAACGTAATGACATTTCTATCCTTGTACTAGATCTGGATATTTCCCAGTGATTAATCTCCGACAGTAAAAGGGGATAACTGATTTAATTTTTTTAAACACCACAGGTTCCTTCCAAGCTCCTGGGATCAATTATGTTGACACCCCTCAAAGTATACATCACAGAGCATTCAATAGATGCTTAAGGCTTTTTGCAGGTGCATTCTTCAAGGTCTATCATTTCTCTAGATAGGAGCAACGGTTATCAATGTAATCAATCTTATATTCTGCTCAGGATTTTCAGGTTAGGGTTGCATCCGGCTTCATGCAATTCCGGGCTTAATTGGGTGAAATTATCACATTGTGTGCTGTATTTTCCACCCCAATATTTCAATTGTAATAATTGTAAACAGCATGATTGAGGAGTGTCTTTGAAAAAGGAAAACTTTAATGAGTATATTTTATTGGCGCATATTTAGAGCTTTTCGAAAGCCTAAAAAATGCAGCAAATATGAGAAATTAAACGCCTTTTTTTAATTTCAAATGCACCTCTCCACAAGTACATAGGCAAAGGGTGCCTACTTCTCTGACCTTCTCACTCCCCAATCCACCACCCGTCGCCTCCGCTCGACTGGCACCGGCCTCTTGCTTGTCCCTCGCACCCTCCCCCCCCCCCCCCCCCCATCGGAGGTTGCGCTTTCAGCCACTACACCCCAAAACTTTGCAACACTCTCCCTCAATCCCTCCGCCTTGCCCCCTCTCTCCCCGCTTTCAAGTCCCCGCGTGAAAACTTTCCTGCTCGACCATGCTTACGGCCACCTCCCCACCCACCACACCCCGGCTCAGAGTCAGGCTCCACCACTGTTAAGCACTCTAAGACATCACCCTGCGTGGAAGGCGCTATATAAGTGCAAGTTGTTGTTGGGTGCAAAGACATTTTACAGGTTTTTTTTTAAAAAAAAACTCAATATATACGTTGGACATAGTCACAGATGCCAGTAGCTTCTCAATCGCTGACTTTACCTTAGTCTCTCCTTTTCAAGTACTTTACTTGAACAATTTTCTGACTTCTCTTCTTTTGATGGTGTTTTGTTGGATCATTTTATCCTTTTACCAGGATACAATCCAACAGGTATCTGTCTAAGTTTCTATTATTGATGTCTGGGCCTTGACTGTGAGTGTGAGCAAGCTATTCAAAATTACAGCTGTACATTATCTTATCCTCACTCAAAGTTCCTGCAGTAATCCCCTGATAGGAATCAGGAATTAGTATCCTGACTGATTTTCTGCTTTCTACTCCTGAAGCCAATTGCAGAACCCTAACCTAGAACCAATCAATCACGATTTGAACCTCCAAATTTCTAAGGCCTGAAAACCCATGTTAAAGTAGACACCGTGTGTAAACAGATAGTAAACTGTGCTAATTTTTTTCAGTTACCGGGAATAACTAGTTAATAGTGTATGTGATACTGTGGATTTCTATTCAGAAAAGCATTGTTTTAGACCGCGTACAATTATCCTCAATTGTGGAGTCCTGTAGCTTAGTGGTTAGAGCTCTTGCCTCGCAAACGAGAGGACCTGTGTTCAATTCCCGACAGGGCGAAACATTGGGCACCTCTGTTTACCTAGCAGTAAATAGGAACCTGGTTGTTAGTTGATTGGTAGATTGCTTTTCCGGGGGTAATAATTCCTTCAAAATAAATAAAAAATAAAAAAATAAAATTTTAGTTACTCAATCCATGACTGTTTGTCGTGCACTGCTGTGTATAATTGGCTGCCTTGTTTCGCCCACAAAATATACAGTAAATTCACTTTACAGTGTACTCTGTGAAGTGCTTTGAAACATCTCGAAGACATGAGAAGGCTCTGTATTAGATGCAAGGATTATTATTACAATTAAGATAGCTTCCTGATGCATCCAAAATTATGCATGGCTGAAATAAGGTTTGAAACGGGGCCAAAATGGTAGTTTGCATGCCTTGGCAGTACGGCATACACAGAACCATCAACTGTATTTCAAAAGATACCAAAATGGTGCCAAATAAAACAAACAGCAGGGGAGTAAATCATGAAAGTGACATAATAATCACAATTGATATTTACCTCAAATATCATTGTTTGTCGATGGAATAGCAATGAACACATCTCTTTTCAACAAAGGTACTACATTTACTTGCATGCACTACACTTTCTATATACAGGGCACGCCTCCCTCTGACTCATTCCCTGCTTCCCCTCTTTCAAGGCACTTCTCAAAATGTGGTTTCTTTGCCTACAATTTGGCTCTCATCACCTCAAGCTCTGGTGTCCAACCAACACTGTTGATAGTGCCTTTCCTGACATGAAAGGCGCTATATAAATGTGCATTGCATTTACAGTGCTTCTATATACACTCTAGGATACTATTTAAAAAGTGTTCCAAATATCACACCTCAACCTCCAGACAATATCTGAACCGTTCTTCTCTCAACTAAACCAATTCTACTCCCAAGGAAACCACAAATGGGACCAATTTCAACAGAAGAGGAGGAAGCTTCTAAAATCTGCGGAACATGTGTACGGACTTTACAATTCACCATTTTTTCAATTATAGAGAGAACATTGCAATGTTTCGGTGAGATTGGAACATAACAAATTCATTTAGCAGTGCTGTATGTAGGTGTTTTCTGTGAAGATTCTGCTAAATCATATTTGCCCCCAGGGACCTAGTTGTGCCTATAGCACTTTGATTAAATGTGTGAATGACTTAATGTAGTGGAATCCTATCCTACTTGCTTACCGTGTGTCTCAGAATTTAATATCAATATCAATTGTGGTTATTATATCACTTTCATGATTTATTCCCCTGCTGTTTTTTTTATTTGGCATCGTTTTGGTATCTTTTGAAATAGTTGATGGTTCTGTGTATGCAACCATTATTGGTAACAAATACAGACTTGACCTTTCAATGTCTATGCAGTTCAAAATAAAAACGATTTTGATAGTGGGAAAAAAAATTGCTAGTGCCCTATGTTTCTCTACTGTTTCTACGTGTTTGGAATCCTGCTTCACCCACGTCATGGTGCTTTTAGCACCAAAAGAGACTAAGACCTTAGGGCCGACTAATAATCATAATAATAATGATCATTGCATTTGATATAGCGCCTGATCACGTTGTTGAGACATCTCAAAGCACTTTATAGACATACTGTGAAACGCGGCAGCCAATTGCACTCAGAAGTGTTCCACATACAGTCATGGATTGAGTGGCCAAATTATTATTATTTATTTGAAGGGATTATTACCCCCGAAAGTGGTCTGCTAATCGACTAACAACCGGGTTTATGAACATCTGATGAATGTTTGTCTTTTTCCATCCAACCAGTTGTACCCTCTTCTCACCTCACCTTGAGCCATTACTTGAGGTCAAACAGCTTGATGCTGTGGTTCGGTATTGTTCCTTCAGATGGCTCTGTTTGGGGTACACTGAAGGTACTTGGCGATTACTGTTTGTCCCCGTGTGAAAGACGCCTGTACAACAGTACAGTTGGTGCTCCAAAGCACAAAGTTTAAAAATGAAAGATAAGCATCTTAATAGTGAACACCATTCAACTGATCCAGAAAAATACTCTCAGAAAGTATAGCTGGAACAGAAGAGATTATGAAACCATGCATACTATACTGCCTGGCTAAGCTATGCACGGGCATGTAGGGGAAGCTGAGATATTTTTTCTCTTTGCCATCAGCTGAGGAAAAGTTCTTTAAATAGACGCTGGAAATATTTACTGGAAAGGCGGGCAGCGAGCAGAATATGCAGAAGGTTGAAGACTAATAATTGAGGATGGTTTGTGCTCTCAAAAGCAGCAAATGTTAACAACGTATTATCCCTGCTGTTCATAGAATGGGACAAATGTTGTGAAGTTGTTTTACGATGGGTCTCTTTCAATGCTCATTCACTCATTCACATAATGTGAATTGCAGTAGTTGTGACTTAGCAAATGGGATTGGTTGCTATTTTTTCACATGAGGAAAATTGATTGCAATGACGGAAAGGTTCACTATTTGACATAGAAGCAAAGGAATTTTAAAAAGTTTTAAAGAACCATATTAGCTCTCCCTTGTTTGGAAATGAGTGAAAGAGAGTGAGGATTCCGTTATTTAAGCAAACCTGCTCAATGATGCATATTTTGAGATCATCAGAGGGTATGTCTTTTGCGGCCCAAATCCAATGCAACTCTTTATTATTCCCTTCTGGTTCATTAATCACTGACACTGGAGTTGGAATGGGAAAATTGCAGTGTGAATGTCGGGAAATGGACCGAGATTGCCTTGGAGCAGCCATCTCGCAGGCTGGTTCCATCGTGTCCATGGGATCCCCTGCACAATAATTATCATTGCATTTGGTTTAGCACCTTTCATGTCAGGAGAGTATCTCCAAGTATATACTTCACAGAATATACTGCAATGACTGTATTTTGTGGGTGATACCATTCTGTACGTCAAAGAGCTGTTTCTGGCGTTCGCACCATTTTATGCTGTGGTTTCCCAGTTTGAGAACATTTTCATTCCCGGTGTCAACTTCTCTATTCTCAGGAACTTTCCCCTCCTTTGTAACGATTCTCTCTCGTCCTTTAGCATAATCCCATTTTAAATCGAAGGATTAAACACGAATGTGTAAAAGTATGAAAAGATGTAGAAATTAGGAAGGAACGGAATGTGTCAAATTTGCGGACGTCCATTAAGAGTAAGTTGGTGATTGAAAGTTGAGTCCATTAATAATAACAATGATGGATGATCGTTAGACCTCTAAATGATCACGTTTACATCTTCCCTTCATTTCTATCACCTGTAACTGAACGGTAAGTTAACAGGATCTATAATATTTTATCGGGCAGCCTGTTCTGCATATCTATCCCTATCTCAAGCACTCCAGGACGCTAGCCCGAGTGAAGATCACTATATAAATGCAAGTTGTTATTGTTATGTAAGATTTTTTTTCTAGCCTCTATAACTCCAGGTTTGTGAAGTTTGTGTTTCTTATGCTTTTAGTCTCACTAACCAAGTTACGTAGCCAGATTACAGCCATTTTCTCTACACCTTTCATTACCAAATATCTTTCCTCCATATTTTTTACCCCAGCAAACAAAAATGTGCTTATTCTCCTTAGGGTTCCCTCATAACTTTTCTCATAGGGCCTGTGGTTTATACCTGTTCCAATACTGTTACCAAGAGTCTGTCTTCCCCTTGAAATCGGTTTCCATGTGGCTCAGAAGTTTCAAATCTAATCTGTATTTGTGTTAAAAGATTTTTCATATCTAATTTCTTCTCATTTTCAGTTTGCGTTTTCTTTGTCTTTCTGCCAAAATATTTCCTTAGATAACATGGAATGTGGCTGTGTTCTCAAAGGTGTGTACTTTTTTCCACTGTTAAACAGATGTTGCATTCCACATTGGCATGACAAAGTCCTTGTTAACAAACGATAACGAGGTATAAACCAGCTCAGTTGGAGGAGTCATCCCTTGGATGAGATATTAAACCAGTTAAAACTGCTCTGGAATTTCCATGCGTAGGTTGGGATGCATGGAAATCTCAGTTTGGTTCGGATACTCTTAAGCACGGTGATGGGTTTCCGCATGTATCAGACACACCGGCCGACCAAAACAAATCCCAGAAAATCGATATTTCCCTTCATTGCTGTTTGTGGGACATTGCTGTGGACTGATTGGATACCCCATTCATCTACAAATACACAGTCACTGCACTTTACAGTGAAATCTTGTAAAGCGTTTTGAGACATCTCGATGACGTGACAAGGTGCTCTATCAAACGCAAGGATTATTATTATTGTAAGATCCTACAGACAAAATGGTGATTTTAGTTCTTACAGAGACAAACAATCCAAATTGTTGCTAAAGGCAACAACTGTTTGTGACAGATATTGCTTAATGCAGTTCCAGTCACAATCTTTAGGGCGAATTGTTGTCAAAGTTTTCATCTTGCTAGCGTTGTGTACCAATAACATCAGTATGCGATTGCTGGAAGATAATACATTAATAAAAAAATCAATTCAAGTTTTTGACTCTCTTGCGCCTGTGGCATAAGATGATTTGTCGAGACAATCAGCATAAATTCCATATTTTATGTCTTATGGTTGAGAATTCCCGCACACATACACACCCAAAAATATAATTGAGGCATACAACTTCTTTAAG